>NC_043702.1:168332314-168378783 GCF_006229205.1 Suricata suricatta
TTTATTCTGATGAGGTCCCAATAGTTTATTTTTGTTTTTGTTTCGCTTGCCTCCAGAGACATGTGAGTAAGAAGTTGCTGCAGCCGAGGTCAAAGAGATTTTTGCCTCATTTCTCCTTGAGGATTTTGATGGTTTCTTGTCTTACATTTAGGCCTTTCATCCATTTTGAGTTTATTTTTGTGTATGATGAAAGGAAGTGGTCCAGGTTCATGATTCTGCTGTTTCCTCAGCACCATTTGCTGAAGAGACTGTCTTTATTCCATTGGATGTTCTTTCCTGCTTTGTCAAAGATTAGTTGGCCATACATTTGTGGGTCCATTTCTGGGTTCTCTACTATGTTCTGTTGATCTATGTGTCTGTTTCTGTGCCAGTACCATACTGTCTTGATGATTACAGCCTTGCAATACTACTTGGAATCTGGGATTGTGATGCCTCCAGCTTTGGCTTTCTTTTCTCTAGATCGCTTTGGCTATTTGGGGTCTTTTCTGGTTCCATACTAATTTTAGGATTGTTTGTTCTAGCTCTGTGAAGAATGTTGGTGTTTTTTGATAAAGATTGCATTGAAAATGTAGACTGCTTTGGGTAGTATCAACATTTTTACAGTATTTCTTCTTCCTATCCAGGAACATGTAATATTTTTTCCATTTTGGGGGTCTTCAATTTCTTTCATAAGATTTCTATAGTCTTCAGTGCATAAATTTTTCAACTCTTTGGTTAGATTTATTCCCACGTATTTTATGGTTTTTGGTGCAATTGTAAATGGGATAAATTCCTTGATTTCTCTTTCTGTTGCTTCATTATTTGTGTATAGGAATGCAACTAGTTTCTGTACATTGATTTTATATCTTGTGACTTTGCTGAATTCATGGATCAGTTCTAGCAGGTTTTTTGGTGGAATCTTTTGGATTTTCCACATACAGTATCATGGCATCTGTGAAGAGTGAAAGTTCGACTTCCTCCTGGCAGATTTGGATGCCTTTTATTCCTCAGTGTTGTCTTATTGCCGACCAACATTATGTTGAAAAACAGTGGTGAGAGTGAACATCCCTGTGGTATTCCTGACCTTAGGGGGAAAGCTCTCAGGTTTTCCCCATTGAGGATGATATTAGCCATGGGTCTTTCTTATATGGCTTTTATGATCTTGTGGTATGTTCCTTCTATCTCTACTTTCTTGAGGTTTTTTTTTAATCAAGAAATGATGCTGTGTTTTGGCAAGTACTTTCTCTGCATCTATTGAGAAAATAATGTGGTTCTTGTCCTTTTTTTACTGATGTGATATATCACATTGATTGTTTTGTGGATATTGAACCAGCTCTGCATGCCAGGTATAAATCTCACTTGGTTGTGGTAAATAATTCTTTTAATATATTGATGGATCCAGTTGGCTAGTATCTTTTTGAGGATTTTTGCATCCATGTTCATCAGGGAAATTGGTCTGTAATTCTCCTTTTCAGTGGGGTCTATGACTGGTTTGGAATCAAGGTAATGCTGGCATCATAGAATGAGGTTGGAGGTTTTCCTTCCACCTATTTTTTGGAACAGCTTCAAAAGAATAAGTCTTGAATTTTCTTTAAATGTTTGGTAGAATTCCCCTGGAAAGCCATCTGCCCCTGGACTCTTGTGTTTTTTTTTTTATTACTAATTTGATTTCTTTATTGATTATGGGTCTGTTCAAATTTTCTATTTCTTTCTGTTTTAATTTTGGTAGTTTATATGTTTCTAAGGATTCCTCCATTTCTTCTAGATTGCCCATTTTATTGGTGTATAATTTCCCATAATATTCCCTTATTATTGTTTATTTATGCTGTGTTGGTTGTGATCTCTCATTTTTCATTCTTGATTTTATATATTTGGGTCCTTTCCTTTTTTTTCTTGATCAAACTTGCTAGGGGTTTATCAGTTTTGTTAATTCTTTCGAAGAACCAGCTTCTGGTTTCATTGATCTGTTCTTCGGGGGCGGGGGTTGTTTTTGTTTTTGTTTTGTTTTGTTTGTTTGTTTCAATAGCATTGATTTCTGCTCTAATCTTTATTATTTTCTGCCTTCTCCTGGTTTGGGGTTTTATTTGCTGTTCTTTTTCCATCTCTTTAAGGTGTAAGGTTAGGTTGTGTATCTGAGACCTTCCTTCCTTCTTAGGAAGGCCTGGATTACTATATATTTCCCTCTTATGACTGCCTTTGTCGCATTCCAGAGGTTTTGGGCTGTGGTGTTATGATTTTCATTGGCTTCCATGTACTTTTTAACTTTCTCTTTAACTTCTTGGTTAGCCCATTCATTCCTTAGTAGGATGGTCTTTAGTCTGCAAGTATTTGTTACCTTCCCACATTTTTTCTTGTGGTTGATTTCAAGTTTCATAGTGTTGTGGTCTGAAAATATGCACAGTATGATCTTGATATTTTTGTACTTGCTGAGGGCTGATTTGTGTCCCAGAGAACACAAATCAGACAGAGAATTTGTGGACCCTCTGTGATTTATTCCAGAGAATGTTCCATGTGCACTGGAGAAGAATATGTATTATGCTGCTTTAGGATGAAATGTTTTGTATTTATCTGTTAAGTCCATCTGGTCAAGTGTGTCATTCAAAGTCATTGTTTTCTTGTTGATTTTCTGTTTAGATGATCTGTCCATTGCTGTAGGCAGGGTGTTGAAGTCCCCTACTATTATGGTATTATTGCCAATGAGTTTATTTATGTTTGTGATTAATTGATTTATTTATTTGGATGCCTCCACATTTGGAGCATAAATATTTACATCTTCTTGGTGGAGAGACTCCTGAATTATGACATAATACCCTTCTTCATTCCTTGACTCAGTCTATATTTTAAAATCTAGATTGTCTGATATAAGTATGGCTACTCCAGCTTTCTTTTGATGACAATTAGCATGACAGATGGTTCCCAACCCTTTATTTTCAATCTGATTTTCAATTTTCAACATGTAGATGTATCTTGTTTCCTTATCCATTCTGTTACCCTATGTCTTTTGATTGGAGCATTTAGTCCATTGATGTTTAGAGTGAGTACTGAAAGATATTAATTTATTGCCATTGTGTTGCCTGTAGAGTTGGAGTTTCTGGTGGTGTTCTCTGGCCCTTTCTAGTCTTTGTTTCTTTTGGTCTTTTTTTTTTTTCATCTTTTCTCCCCTCAGAAAGTCCCCCTTAAAATTTCTTGTGGGGCTGGTTTAGTGGTCATGAACTCCTTTCATTTTTGTTTGTCTGAGAAACTTTCTATCTGTCCCACTATTTTGAATGACAGCTTTGCTGGATAAACAGTTCTTGGCTGCATATTTTTCCAATTCAGCACATTGAATATATCCTGCCACTCTTTTCTGGCCTGCCAAATTCCCATGGATAAGTCTGCTGCAAACCTGATCTGTCTTCCCTTGTAGGTTAAGGACTTTTTCCCCCTTGATGCTTTCATGATTCTTTCCTTGACTGAGTATTTTGTAAATTTGACTATGACATGCCTTTTTGTTGGTAGGTTTTTGTTGAATATAATGGGAGCTCTCTGTACTCTCTGGAATTTGATGTTTGTGTCTTTCCTCAGGTTAGGAAAGTTTTCCACTATGATTTGCTCACATAAACCTTCTACCCCTTTTTCTCTCTCTTCATCTTCTAGGACCTCTATGATTCTGATGTTATTTCTTTTTAATGAATCACTGAGTTCTGTAATCTTATATCATACTCTTTTGCCTTAATCTCCCTCTTTTTTTCTGCTTCATTATTCTCCATAAGTTTGTCCTCTATGTCATTGATTCACTGTTCTGCTTCCTCCATTCTTGCCGCCATGACATTCATTCAAGATTCAACTCAGTCATAGCAGTTTTTATTTCATCTTGACTAGCTTTTACTTCTTTATCTCTGCAGAAAGGGATTGTAATTTATTTTCAACCTCAACTAGTATTCTTATTATCATGATTCTAAGTTCTGGTTCAGAAATCTTGCTTGTATCTGTGTTGATTAATTCCCTGGCTGTCATTTTTTCCTGTTCTTTCTCTTGGGGTGAATTCCTTCATTTTGTTATTTTGAAGAAAGAAAAGAAATTAATAATGTAGACAGTAAAAATTAAGCAATTAAAAACAACACAAAAAATCAAATAAAGCATGCTAGAGCCTTGATATGTTTTGGTCTGGTTATTTGAAGAAGCTTGATAGATCAAAGAAAAAAGGAAAGATAAGAAAAGGAAAAAAGGGAAAAAATGTTTGAAATTTTGAAAAAAATGAATACAATAAAATAGAATAAAATGAAATGATGGAAGTAAAATAGAATATAAAAAACTTACAATACAGTAAAGATATAATAGAAAAATTAAAGAAAAATCTTTTTAATAAAAACGGAAAACAAAAATATTTTTCTCTTTCTGTATTCAAGAATAAGAAAAGAGAAAGAATAAAATTGAATGATGGATCAGCGAACAGAATCAAATATGATTGAGATTACATCCAGTTTCCTCTAGAAGTCAAACTATGAAGCACTTTACAGTCTGTAAACTAAGCAGGTGGAGAGAGACTTGTGGTGTTCCTCTAGAACGCAGTTGGCCTAGTTGAATGGGGCTTAGTGTAACAGCTCTATTCTCCACTAGGTGGCGCTGCTTAGCTCACTGGGGTGGATGGTTGTGGCCCCTGTCTGTGTGTATGTGCATGTGGTGAAAATGTCACCCTTCTACCCAGTTATAGGACCAAAACTCTGTGCTCTCCCCTACTGGCAATCAAGCACTCCTCCTCTGTCTCCAGCTTCTGTCCACTCCCCACTTCTACATTGTCTATGACCAAGCCATCAGCCTGTCAGGCAGCACCTCCCTCCTGAGTTTCATCTCAGTAGGGTCTGTGTTTCCCAACCCCTCACTTCTGAGGGACTGTGGCTTTGACCCATTCTCACTCTCTAGGGGAGGGGCTTGCCAAGAAATGCCCAGGTGCTTGCCTGCCCCCTAGAACATTTGCGAGACTGTGCTGCTGCTGCCCGGAGACTGCAGCTGGGTGCCAGCCCAACCCAGCAAAAAGGTCATGGGATTGTGCAGCAGAAGAATTTCAGGAATTATGGCAAATCACAACACACATCTGGTGCCAGGCTTCACCCTTAATGACCTTGTCCCAACACCAACAAATGTGGTTGTTCTCCAGGGTCCACTGGGACCTTTGCCTATGGAGAGGTCTTACCATCTCTACCAAATGTCTGACCAGCAGGGGAATGGGCTCTCCCCGTGTGGCCCGAGGACCCTTCAGACCTTGCTCTCTGCTCCTGGGGATTCACCCTTCCCACCAGAGCTCCACCAGACATTGAGCTGTGGAGTTTCTGACTCTGTGTGCCTGCTGTTTACAGAGTCTTAATGGAATTCAAACCCTCTCCTTTCTCCTTTCTCCCTTTTTCTGTTCAGTCCCTGTGGTTGTTTCCACTCTTCCTTTTTCTCCCCAGCTGTTTTCAGAAGGGGCGGGAGGAGTGTTTTTTCCATATTCCCTCCCGGTCTCCATCCTCTCTCCCCAGCAAAAACAGCTTCCTGCCCTCAGTGGCTACTCTCTCCCCCAGCTCACCTCTCTACAGCACACACCTGCTAGGTTCTGTGGTTCAGGTTGTGCAGATTGTTGTGTTAATCCTCAAATCGGCTTTCTAGGTGTGCAAAATGGTTTGGTGTTGATCTGCCTGTATTTCAGGGATGAGAGATGCAAAAAAAAAAATAATAATAACTTCCATGCTGTTCCACCATCTTGGCCCCTCCTCTGGAACCATTTATTTAACCTTTAAGTAAGAAAGAGCATGTGCACCCACAGTAAAGAGAGATAGAGACCAGAAGAAAGAAAGATAGACCACCTTCAGGCAGAAAAAGAAGAGAGAAACTAAAATAAAAAGTCATTTGAATATTGGGGAAGAGGAAAGAGGACTTGTGGGCCCAGAAATGAATTGAGGGAAGGAATGTGGGAAAGGAGGGAAGCTTGTAAGGCCGAATCCTGTCTCTGATAACCTGCCTTACATTAATTTAAGATAATACTCCATTAATCTTCATAGCAGAATCTTTAATTGCAAAATCTTTCATCAGCCTTGTTATTTGCTGCACCTGTCATTGCAGACACTCCGTGGATTCTGTTGTGTTGTTGTCATTTCTCACGCTAATTAGGGGCTGTTTTGTTGTGTCTCCTTCAGTGTGGTTGGGTTTCAACCGTGATGCTGTCAAGTATGCTCTGGCTCCCCAAGCAGATTTCACACAGCATTTTGGGCAGATTTCAAAGGATAGATTGTTTAAAACATTAATTAAATACCCCCACAATATTAACAACTTTCTTAATGCCCTTTAACAATCCCATAATCCATCCTGCATCTGCTGCACAGTCGTTAAACCTCAAATATATGTGTTTAACATTCAATTGGGTGCTTAATGATCTTACCTTATCTGGGCCTATTAAATTTAAAGAGATGTGCATAATTGAGTTATTGCACATTAATTATAAATACCTATTGGCTATTAAAATCACATTCCAAGGGTTAACACCTATTGCTGGATAGATTTGGCTAAACCTTGCCCAATCTGTGTTCATCTTGGTGAAAAGACACTGCAATAAAGAGATGATAAAGCCTACTTCTTACTGGGGCACTCAGGCCAAACTGAAACTGCAAATCCCCCTCTAACCAGATAGCCTGGATACCTCTGGCAGAGTTATGCAGAGAAAATTAGTAATAATACCTCACAGTTTTATAGCACTTAGTACATTTTAAAAGACTTTTACTAAACATCATTGCTTCTAAACTTCCAGAAACCTTGACATATTTATGAGAAATATCATTCCCTTTCTAACAGTTGGGAATATGTCAGACATGGTGACTGACTCAGTCACTAACTGACTGAGTCAAGTGACTCACCTATTTCACTCAGAGCCAACGTAGGTACTAGAATGGGAAACAGACACAATGTAAATAGTTTGTCTTGGAAAGACAAAAGGTAGAGGCAATAAGGAAGCAGCAGGTGCCTACAATCAACTTATATTGTCTTTTCTTCTTCTATAATCCTCTACTCTAGCTCTCTGGCTGCTACCTTTGCTCCATCCATTTAAAGCTGATACTGACTGTTTCTTTCCATCTAACTTAACATGGGTGTTAAGTATCTTCTCCACATTTTTACCACACCAGTCTGTACCACTTATTTATCCATTCACATGCTTGAGGTACATATTTCGTTTTTAGTCAACATAAGTATGTTTCTACCAGGAAAAGTTAATTGTACACTTTCTGAGGGCCACCATAAGGTCTGATTCTCCTGCTTTCTCTCCAACTCAGGAAGTAACTGTCAATGGCGAGTGCCTAAAAACCATGAGTAGATTAATTCCCTTTACTGAGACTCTCACTCCATCTTTAAGATGATTCTCAGCCAAAGTACTTTGGAATCCTCTCCTTCTGTGCTGATTCTTTAATGGATCCTTGAGCACAACGCCTATGAGTTTGAGTACCAAGGGACGAAAGAAGTGTTGTGCATCTGTCCCTCCCATGTTTTTTTGCCTGTGTCTGAGCTCTTAAGTTCCTCTAGGCGTTCCTTCTCTCAATAATAAAACATGACTGATAACAAGAAACGGCAGCCTTCCAAGTGGGTCCTTTATAGGTAATCCCCAAACACATTCAATCCAAATTTAAACAGCCACATTTGAAACAAAGAGAGAGATGTAGCAAATGGCCCCCCACTCTGTTTTCTAATTGTCTCCAGAGACAGATCATGTCTATTTGAATCTTTTTCAGCCCAGTCACATCAATGCACTGACGGATCCTGTCCTTTTCCATCAGGCTTAGGAGCTTTCCTTCTTGGGCATAGAATACATTAGAGCAGCATGATCTGGGAACTCAGATATGACTTTTGTGGCTTGTGGACATTTCCATGGCACAGCTTTGAAACTTGGGAGAAGTTTTTATGTAAACAACAAAGCTTGACAAAATGTGAACTTCTGATACCATGAGCATCTTTCAGCCCACATACAATGATTGCTGCTTCTCGCGGGTTCTCCTCTATTAGTTTAAGAAATCATGGGTTTTTCCCAACTTCTTCACTGCATCAGTGTGTGACTAGGTCAGTAAATCTCTCTGTGCCTCAGTCCATGCAGTGGTCAATGGAAGAGAACAAGAGAACCTGGTAAAATTCTTCAAGGTAAAATCCGGTGGAGAAATGTATGTGAAAATATTTTGAAAGAGGAAAAACCTTAACTGCAAGTAAAAGGGATGTATGTTTTTCCCAAATAACAACCTAAAGGGGACCGTGTGTGTTTCATACAGGCCTAAAATGATGGTAATTAAATAAGCATCACAGGAAAAGCACCTACATTCAGCAGAAGTCAAGACATTCAAGAGCGGCTTCAATGAAGGGAAGGAGGATCACATCTTGAATATTTAGCGCTTTCCTTTCAACAAAGGATGACAGGGGAATATGGTGAAAAGAATGGAGACATAGGTGAACTGGGCCCAAGTCCCAGCTCTGCTACTAGCTGTGTGGTTTCAGGCAAATTACTGAGCTTCTCTGGGGCCTTCATGTCTTCAACTCTACAAGGAGAGGGCCGGATTCAGTGGTCACTTTTATGTAGTTCTATACTTCCATTCAGCCGCTCTGTCAGGCAGGATGCTGACTCTAACATGGTTAGTCAAACACATGGTGGAAATGAGGCTCTATCAATTTTGAGTTTTAGTATCCAAAGTAGAGGTCAAAGACTGGGCCCACGTAACCTGGGCCTGAAATCTCTCCCACTGCGTGTTTCTGTTCTGCACCTCCGTGGCGCAGAGGCAGAGCCCAGAGCACTGTTTGCATGAGCCAAGGTAGACAGGGCTGGGGGAAACAGCATGGGAAGTTTGAAAAGCACACTCCACAGAACTTATCGTGTTATATAATGACAACTACCTGTCATCATGCCTGCTGTGTGGAGTGGCACACGGATGGCTGTGGTGGCCATCACATCGTGAACCCCCACTCTGCCCAGGCCAGTGGCCTTGCTGTAGTCCAAATTCTCAGAAAATATAATTCTGTTGGGTCTTGGCTTTTGTTGCTTGCTCATCACACTTGGAAGCTTCCATCAGTCTTGCTCATCCACAGCTCACACTCCATCCTTCACTATTACCCTCCTCTGTGCTCCCAGAGTGCTTACCATAGACTATTCCCATTGTTCTCTGGATTTCTTCTCTCTTGGAACTTTTAGCTTCTGTACTGTGTCATATGCTATTTTTATATGAACATATAGTAAGTGTCTCATAAATCTCATTTTAATTGAATGGATGAATTTCAGTCTCCAGTTTTTGAATAGCTCCCACTTTGGGTGTGTTGGATCTTGTTTGCCATCTCTCCAGAAAGTTCAATTTGATTTTATATCACATGCTATTCAATCTACATAGAAGGACAATTCGTAAATTTATTAAAAAATAAAGTAGGTCAGACCATTTCAGAACTGGGGATAAATCCTTTGTTAAGAGACCTTGACAGTGATTCATAGTGAAAATCTCGACCATCAATAGCATTCTTTTTAAGAAAGCAACATTTTATTATTCTCAGAGAAGCCATCTAAAAAGTCATAAGATAGGAAGGGTTTGACATGCAGAAAGTTGAGTTGGTAAGCTTCTTCCTTTCCCATGGATAATTTCCACTCTGAAATCTCTCACTGACATGTCACGATGTTTTGAATGTTAACTGCATATTTCCATTTTCCACCCAAGTCTCTGCAGATAGAGAGATGTCAAAGAGCAATCAGATGACAGCTTTTGCCAGGGCCTCACAAGTGATAACTCAGTGGGGATTCCCATAGGTCCAGGGTCCAATCCTCAAGTCTGGAGCCTAAAAACTCAATCTTATCAATCCGGTTAAAGGTCATCAAGCTCTTGGACTCCATCAAAGTAAGAAATCTACATTTACCAAATCCACACATAAGAATATCAATTCATTCAGAGTGGGAGATCTGTATGGGAATATCATCTAAATTGCAAATTCAACCATATTACTCCCCTGCTTAACATTTTCAATAGCTCATTTCTGCCTACAAATTGCTAATCAGGCAATTCCTGATATAACCTCTTTCTAGCTCGTCTCTTTCCATATCTCTCCTCACATCCAAAATGTTCCAGTATTCCCCAAATCCACAATGCTCCAAAGTCCCCTTCATACTGCCTCTGGTTTTAACGTCTGCTTTGAATACACTCCCTTGCCTCTTGTAAACATAAGGTCAACCCCGATATACCATGCTCATCCTCTATCATCTCTTCTAATCTTCATTTTTTCAAGGTAAATTCAGATCTAAAATGTTATGGCCTCATCGACTCCTCCCCACTATTCACTGGGTAAAGTGCTTCCTCTTTGTATCCCCAGTCCATACTTATGTGTACCTCTGTAAGGGAGTTTACCTCTTCACTTTATACTTGTATATTGACTTCCTTGCCCAGCTGGACCATGAACCCCTTGAGAAATGTTAACCATCCATGTTAGCCCTATAACCTTTCTGCTGGGGTGCCTGGGATATGGGGGTACTTAAAAATGTGGATTAAGTCAATGAATGAACAAATATTCTCAGGATTCTCTCTTTTGGTGGGTCAGGACACTCAGGGTTCAAGTTGAGTACCAGAAACCTTACCTGGTGACACAAATTTAGGATAAGAGCAGTTAATGTTTGTAACGCCTATTTTTATCTGGTTAGGATAACTATCTGAAGTGCCCTTCTCTCCTCTGAATATTTTTGTTAGCATCCTGATGCCCTTTCCCCCAGATAATATAACTTAAAGTATCATCCATCCATCCTTGCTCTGCAGCCCCCTTGTTCTGGTCTCTACATGTTACATATTTCAGACTTAAGGTTACCATCATTGCTTATTACTTTATCAGTTTTTGATTTTCAACACCAGCTACATTTCAGTACTGAGGCACCACATTGATCATGTTGATTAGAACAGGAGACACTATGGTCTTTTGTCTACCTAGTTTTTTGTATTCCCCATGGTAGGAATTGGGGACTATGTTGACTCATCACTACATTATTATCACCTCTTAAGAGTCAGTTCCTTCTGCCAGTAGGTAATTTTACCTGGTGTATGATGATCCTTATTAGCTTCCATTTCAGAGTCTGACTTCTCCTATCTGTCCCCGTATTTCTCAAGGAGAACCAAAGTCCCTGTGCCTGTGTTATTAAACATGCCTTTTTTAAAAGCTGCCAAATCAATCTAAATTTGCATAGCCTCTGGGCCCTGGCAGTAGGAAGAATATACTTCTACAAAGCCTCCTTCCTAGGTCTTGTAGACCCTAGAGAAGGTTAGTCCTGGAGAAGAGGTCCCATGGTAGATCTTTGGGATGGATGCAGCCTCAGTGTCTGGCTGATGGCTTGGCACCATGGGGAATTTCCCAGCTTGCTCTGCAAAGTCTGCTCAGTCTTGGCTTGCCACGCTGCTCAGCTAGCCTTCACAGAGAAGCTGGCTGTGCTTCTTGTATTCGTTTATTTTAAACACAGTGTCTTCTCCTCATCCCTTGATGCCTATTGTGTGGTTTAATTGCTACCCTCTGCCCATGGTTGCCAGCATGATGTGCGGGGAGGCCAGCACACACAATGCAGTGTGTGCCTGGAGGGGCTGACAAGCCCAGCTTCCAAACCGGATTCTCAAAGAGAGAGACCAATGAAACCCGTCGTCAAGAACGTGATAATTTCGGTGCCATGCAATTATAGCCTTTAAAAAGTATACCTCTGGTACACTATCCTGCCAACAGTTTACTGACGACGAGGAAACAAAACCAGCAGTTGATGCTAGAATGACTATGGAAACCCTATAATCATCTTAAAAATAGATTTATATAGGGAACCTGGTTATTATGAGTGTGTCTTCACACTCTGTTTCAAAAGAAAAAAAAATCCTCTCCACAACTTTAGCCATTTTTATGTCTGCTGCAGCATCGTGGATGTTTGGAGGAGAGGTAGGAGAAGGTAAGGAAGAGAAGAAGGAAATGTGCTGCCGGGATCTTTCTGCCACAAGCTTATCCTCAACTTACCCACCCAAAGATACGCCCCCCCCCCCCAGCCTCTGTCGTGATGGGAACATCTCCCCACCGATCACACCCACCAAGAAGCCATAAACGCGAACCTTGTCATCACAGCTACCCACTCTCAACGACCTACCGCCTAATACCGCTTTACCCCGTTTACCCCCTCCGCTCGAGGTACTTACTGTTCTGCACGTTTCCACCACAAGCAGGTAAAGCGCACCTACGTGTGACAGTCCTCCGTGCAGGGACCCTCCCCCAGGGGAAGTCCCTGGGCTCCGCCTAGCCAGGCTGCTACTCCTTTTCCCAGCTATTGGCAGGCAGACGCGGTAAGAGCCTAATGCAGTCGGGAAAGGAGTAACCCCTGATCAGGAGATAGTACGAAGTACCGATGGGCCACAGCCGCTGGTGATTAGGCGGCTGGCCTGAGACTTTAAATGCTATTTGCTAATGTCGTCAATTGAGAGGTGGTGTCTAATTGGTTTTTCAAGAGCTTTTCAGTACATGGTTAAGAGACTAAATGCTGTAAGGTGCCCACGTGGCTCAGTCCATTAAGCCACCAGCTTCGGCTCAGATCATGATCTCATGGTTCTTGGGATCTGGGCCCACCTGGAGTCCTGCACTGGGCGCTGCACTGACAGTGTGGAGCCTACTTGGGATTCTCCCTCTCCCTCCCTTTCTCTCTCTGCACCTCCCTCGCTCATGTATTCTCTGGCTCTCAAAATAAATAAACTGTATAAAGAGGGAGGGGAAGGAGCACTTGAGTGGCTCAGGGGGTCAACTCTCCCACTTCCTCTCTGGTCCTGATCTAAGGGTTGGTGCGTTCAAGCCCCACCACTGGCTCTGTGCGCACAGCTCAGAGCCTGGGGCCTGCTTTGGATTCTGTGTCCTCCTCCCCACCGGGCCCCTTCCCTGCATGTGTCCGTGTGTGTTCCCTCTCTCTCTCTCGGTCTCCTCCCACCCCCCAAAAATAAATAAACAAATACTTTAAAAGATTAAGAAAAGAAGAACTGAGGAATCCAAGGTTTGGGGAGACTAGGAAGATAAAAAGTGGTGATCAAAAATAAAAATTTAAAAACTTATAATAATCTTTAAAATAAAAAGAGAGAGAGAGAGAGAGAGAGAGAGAGAGAGAGACTTTTTTGGCTTTGCATCCACGCCCTTCAATGTACTTGTTGGTGACCTCAGATAGTTTTTCCTCCCTCTGTCTCCTCCCTTCCTTCTTCTATAAAGGAGGACCTGAAATAGTACATACCTGAAAACACTGTCCTGAGGAGTCAGTGAGTGAATATACGTTAAAAAAAAAAAAAACCTCAGGAGACAGCTCTACTTAGTAATATTTTCTAGTGCTGTTGTGTTGTTTGTATATTCAGAATCAGAGAAGTGATCTTACTGGTTAGGGATTTCTTATCCCATTTAGATAAGTCCATAAATATTCAGAGCCATGTGCTTTGGAAAACTTCATGGAATTCTTTAGGAAATACAAATGGTTCAGCAACTATCCTGTTTGTCTGGGAAAGTGGCATCATACTATTGATTCAAAATGATAGGATCAATTGCTTCTGTATATAAATGACTTGAAAGAGAGGGTATATGATGAAGCAGGAAACCAGAAGGAGGTAAAATTTTAAAGTGAACAGAAAAGAATAGCATGAAAGAAGGAAATGGTAGAGAAAGATAAAGTTAAAACAATCAGAAAAACACAACTACTTCTAAATAGCAGTTATGGCCATAAACCCTTAAGACTGTTTATCAAAGTGGGACTCTTTCTTAAAACTTAATTTATTGGGATGCCTGGGTCGCTCAGTTGCTTAAGCGGCTGACTTCAGTTCAGATCATGATCTTGTGGTTTGTGGGTTCTAGCCCTGCGTTGGGCTCTGTGCTGACAGCTTAGAGCCTGGAGCCTTCTTCAGATTCTGTGTCTCCTTCTCTCTCTTTCCTTCTGCTGCTCACTCTTTGTCTGTCTCTCAAAAATAAATAAACATTTAAGAAATAAAAGTAAATAAAACTTAATTTATCATGTTTTTGTTAAAATTGAACTGCCTCTGGATGTTGCGTAGAGCGCAGGGCAGTCGGACTACATTCTGTTCTGAAGAATTGAATCATCACCATAGTGCTTCAATTTCATATTCTACTCAGCGGCCTCCCTAAGGGATCAGCTCCCAGCCAGCAGAGATCTTGCCTGACTGGTTCAGTCCCCTCACTCTGCATGGCACCGAGGACATAGTAGGTGCTCAATACGTATTTACGGGATGAAGGAATGAGTGGCTGGGTGAGTGCAGGAGCCCTCAGCCTCTATGTGCCTGTGACGGGATAAAGTGCTAATTATGTCAGAATCAGCTGTGGCTCAGTGGAAACCCATCTGACAGAGAATCAGAGGTGGCATCTTGTCTTAGCTTTGGCTCTACCGGCTCTAGGATTGCAGTCATCTGCGGTGGTCTCAGATCAGTTACTGTAGTCTTCACAGGTAAAATGTGCAGATGACATGAGGAGAGGTAGGGGAAATGCTTTAACCATAAATCCACGCACAGATGCAAGGGGGTCTTTTTAACTGGGTTAACTAAGGCTGTCATTGCTTAAAGCTTGACTCTGAGAGTTTTAATGCAGGTGAGGCAGCCATGGTGAGGCCATGCTTACAGCCAGGCTGACTCACGGGAAGGAAGAGAGGGCTGAGACATGGAGAGAAAGAGGAGAAAGTAAGGGGGAAATGAGGAATGTGTGGGAGGAGGAGAGAAAGATTTTCACCTTTGACTGCAGCTGTTGGGTGATGACGAGAAGAAATGGCATTCTGGAAATCATTCTTGAGAAATGGACAGCCTGCCCTTGATTCTTTCTCCAGATCCCCTGGAAGGGTCAGGGCTGGTATCTGGAGGGCCTTTTCAATTAGCCAGCCCTCGAAGAGTCTGGATCCAGGTGAAGAGAAGCTTGCCAGGGCGCTGGCTTTTATCTTATTCAGTCATAAGGAACATGGAAATCAATTTTTCCCAATCTCAGTTATAGCTGGAAATCCTTCCTTTTTAAGTCAGCAGGAGGATTAATCTATTGAATGGTTTTCGAAATTTTGCTGACATATAAACATTTTAAGAATACATTACATTTTTTTCCTCCCTCCCTAGCACTATTTTTAAAATGAAGCCAACTTGCTTTGCCAGCCAGGAGAAGAAAGATGGCCACAAATCTCCTTCCCGCGAGAGTACAAACCTATTTTTTCCAAAGCCTGAAGCACAAACTTAAATTTACATTGGTCAGTGCCTTCTGCTCAACCACTGTCCCAAATCACAGGAAAGTGCACTTTTTTTCATGATATTTATGATTCCAAATAATTCAACTTAGAGGGTCTCATAGGCACTAAAACGTATTCCTTTTTACAGTAACTACTACAATGACTTGGTGGTTTGCTGCACTCAAAACTAAGGGGTCTGGAGAAGCCCAACCAACAGTACTTTCATGCATTGTAAGATGTGGAGAGTGGTTTCTAAAATGTGGCTAGTCCATCTAGAGATGGACTTCTTCTTTTTTTTTTCTTCAATGTTTACGTATTTACTTTGAGAGAAAGAGAGAAAGTGGAGGGCCAGAGAGAGAGGACAGAGAATCCCAAGTAGGCTCTGCACTGTCAGAGCAGCCAGACATGGGGTTTGATCTCACAAACCATGAGATTATCCTCTGAGCTGAAATCGGGAGTCAGATGCACCAACAGAGTCACCCAGGTACCCTCCAGAGAGAGCCGTTTCAAAGATCTCAGAGACACACCTAAACATTGTACATAGAATGAATAAAAAGCAGATTCAAATACACTTAGATAGTATTATATAAAAGAACATAAAAGTAAATAAATATAATAAACAAATAATAGTTAATAAATATAATAAATATTATAGATTAATACAATAAATATAACATTGGAATATGATTTACCAGTGACTAAGTCCTCCTATTAATTATACTAAACAAAACAAAAATTTAAAAGTACTGAACACAAAGTAACTTTTATGTGTTTACCCAAGCAATTGCCCTAACAAGTAAGGGTGAGCACAGTCTGTTAGGTCTGTAAATGGTCATCATACTCAGAAAGTTTTAGAACTATTGACATAGAGTGAGTAGAGATGGGGGTGGCCTGAGTGGTGTGGACCTATTAAAAAAAATAAGACCACAAACAAAGATTGTGCCATGTGAAGATTCAAAATAGGTGATGAGGAGTGGCCATGGAGCCATACTCTGTGAAGAGCAAGGAATCAACTTGCCACTTGTGAAACTCTGCGGAATGTAGATACAGAGGCAGATGTACAAAAAGCCAATGAAAATTAATCTTCCAGACCCCTCCTTTGCATCGTCCCTCCCAAGGCCCTGGGAAGGGCTCTAAGAATATGTTCACCATATGATAAGATTTTGTAAAATTTGCAAAAGTAAAAAGTCGATCAGTTAACATCAGCCAGTCAAGTCTGCTCAGTCTTCCACTCAGATACACCTCCCTTCCTGTCGGGTGTCAGTGGTGTAGCTGTAGTCATTTGGGAGATTCATAAAATTAAGCTGAGAGTGTATTTAGATTTAGTGGGTCACACTGATGTAGCTTGTAGCCACTTCTGAAGATAGTTAGGATATTGCTAACTAGCACAGCATAGGATCGCTTCCAGGACTATCCCTACAGCTCTCTGTGTGGACTTAGGTGTTAATAAAAGGAAGATGCATGCTACAGGTCTTAGGATAAAATAAGTGAATGGCTCTACACCAGGCCCAGGGGGGCATCAGAAGAAAGCCAAGTTTGAAGTGTACAGCATCAGAAGTCAGTCCATGTAAAAATTTCCCACTAACCAGACATGTAAAGTTCTAAGCAAAGTATTCAATCCTCATCAACTCTTGGTCAAGATGGACATCTACTCTTGTCAGAAATACACTAGATTTTTATGAAGAGTATACTATTATAAAATACCATAGAATTGCTCCTTTGTGAGACACAACCCTGGAGCAGTACTACAAACAGAATGTGTCTGTATATCTGTCTATATATCCATCATCCATCCATCCATCCATCCATCCATCCATCCATCCATATCTCCATGGGTGAGGTTGCATGTTTTACCTCTAATATTTAAAAAATCAAATTTTAATCAACCACACTGCAGAAAATAATGAATTGTCTTCTTATTCCCTAGTTAGAAAGTGTTACAAAAATTGCTTTCATATTTGGAGATGACCAAGAGTACAGCCAAAATATTTAAGGAAAAATTATTACAGAGTTGCATAGAGATTAACTCAATTAATAAAAACATATTATTTTTCTGCTGTGTCCGTGACATTTCAATTTATTTCTCTTCTCATTCCAAATAAATATTCACTTTTATATCTATGGTTATAGTCATAATTTTGCATTGTTTTTCTTCAAGAGAGTCCTCTGAGTTTTATGTGTCTCAGGTTCCACCCCTGGAGAAAGGAAAATTTGCTCACTTGTGTCTTTTAGTATAAATCCCATGTAACACCATCTAGTTATCATATATTGCTAGGGTTAGTAGAGTGTTAAGTGGTAAAGGGCTCATGCTCTAAAGGCAGATAGACATGAGTTCAGATCCAGGTTCTATTACCATCTCTGCGTGCCAAAGAGTTTGCCCAAGTGTCCACAGTCTTGTGCCTTCATCCACCAATTTTTTTAAATCTTTTTTATGTCTTTATCTTATTTTGAGACACAGACAGAGAGTGAGCAAGGGAGGGGCAGAGAAAGAGGGAGACACAGAATCGGAAGCAGGCTCCAGGCTCTGAGCTGTCAGCACAGAGCCTGATGCAAGGCTCGAACCCACAGACTGAGATCCTGACCTGAGCCGAAGTCAGATGGTTAATCAACTGGGTCACCCAGGTGCCCCATCATCCACTGATTTTGTCGAGGATTCAAGTCTATCTAGGGCACTTACTACTCTACTTAGAAGATGGAATGAACACAATAAATATGACTCAGAGATAAAGAGAGATATACAATATGCATACATGTCTTTCTTGGATCAGCATTAACAAATACACAGAAAGTCCCTACCATATGAAGCCATTAAGCAGGATGAGAAACAAAGATGTCTAAAACACAGACTTGCCCACAGGAAGCATGTTACTTAGAAGACGGCATTAAAGTTAGAAACTTACTCCCGTGGACCTGACCCCTTTTATTTTATGGGAAGCAAATAGTAATTCATTGCAGGTCTAGTTTATTTTCCTCCATGTATACTTACAAGGGTCAGGGTAGGTTGCTCAAGTTGATAAATTGTGTTTCTTTATTGGCAAGGCTGTACCAAATAACATGCAAATGATATGCAAAATGATATACACATTCACATCAACGACTCAGCCACTTATGGTAATAGCACTCCAGCCCTGCTCTGCCTCTGATTGTGGCAGTGTTGTTGTTTCATAAGTATTGATTGCTCCCGACTTCTGCTGATGCAGCCAGACAGTTTGTCAGGAGATAGGCCAGAGAGACCCATCCCTTTAGTTTAATCTGTCCTTCATTCACCTCCTACATTTATGCTAGGACTTGCACCTTTGGGTTTGGGGCCCGTCTGTATTATCTTACTGATTGCAATATGTGTAACACGGGTAATTGTTGCTCCCCAAAGTAGAGTAGATGCTACATAGGTTGCCTTTGTCGAGATTACATGACACTCATATTTGGGCCCCCCCAACACGTACCAGTATAGACCATAGGATAAAGCCAGATCATTCCGTATCAACCACAGGAGGGCTTAGTGAAATGTTTTCTTGCTGGCACCTGGCAGTCAACAGCGAGTCTGCCCTCTGAGCGCTCGTCACGTGAGATGGCCGTGTTCTCTCAGCAAGTCGATGGGCCCCCATCAGCCTCCCTCTCCATGATAAACATGTCTGGGTGTGACAATCATTTCTTACCCTGGGAATGCAATGATGATGTGATTTCCAGGGCCCTGCTCTGGATGTATGAGTAACAAACCCATGATCCATCATCCACAATAAACTGTCTTCGTGTAGGGATTAATTTAGTCTTATGTAATATATAGAAGCGATTTGTTGGCTGGCAAGCAGAAAGCATGTGTCTAAGCAGGCCAAACATATTTGGGCCTCTCCTACACATCTCTCTAACTTGATCGTATATACCATGCATATTGATTGCTGCTTCGGATTGGAGGCTATTTTCTGAAATGCTTTTTCATGGTCTTCATTACAACACAATGCTGTTGTAGAGAAGAAATGGAGGGTGGCTAGGGCTAAGCACAGTGGGGTTTACAAGCATCTTAATTCATGAAGCAATCATGAGAATAAAGAACATTGCAAATGGAAAGGTTTATTTTTTCTCTGTGATGGTTTTTGAATAGATGTTAATTTTCATGAGCTATTTATTAATCTGAATCTGGGCTCTTAAAGACATGCTCAAACCTTATGAAGGCCCAAGAAATTTAATTTGTGCTTTAGGAAGCAGGCTAGAAATAAAACATCAGACTCCTTTTTTAATTTGTAGTATCTTTCATATCAGCTCAGGCTAATAACGATATTATAGAGCCATATATGTAATTTCAAATTTTCTAGGGACCACATCAAAAATATTTTTAAAAGAGGAAATTAATAACAGGTTTTATTTAAGTAACTATATTAAACATATATTTCACCATGTAGTCAATACAAAAATATGCTTTAATGCACATCACGTAATGAGATGGTTTATGCCTCTTTTGTACTAAGTCTAACAAATCTGGTGTGTGTTTTATACTTAACAGCAAAGCTCAATTCAGACTAGTTACATTTCAAGTGCTCCATCGCCACATGTGGCCAGTGGCCACCATATGAGATAGCGGGGTTCTAGACAGACATGGGCAGGTCCCCAAACCTACCCTAACCCAAGACTTCAGTTTTCTCTTTCATCAGAAAAGAATAAAAGACATACTCTACTGATGCTTTAAGATTTACTAGTAAGTGTCAGTAAAATTTTTGAAACTAAGAACACCAACAGATCTATAGACTATTCAAGCGTAGGACTGAAAACTAAAGAATAAGTTCTACTTCTGGACTCATCGCTATTTAGGGGTGGAATAGAATTCAATTTTCTCATTTATAAAATGAGGTCCTGAGTCTAAATAACTTACTAGCTCCCTTCCAAATGTAAACTTATATATTTCAGGTTTTGAATGATTCGTCTATCTTATGTTTCAGAGCAAGAACAGAACGATCCTTTACCCCCACTGTTATGACTGGCTGAGTTTTAATGTTTTTAAGTATTGGCTTTCTCACCTCTTTGTTGGAGATTCTGTTTCTCAGATTGATGGCTCCAGTATACAGGAACTTTTCCCTATACTGTACTTAATTGATGTTTTCTTTTCCTGCATTTAATCCCTGGACTCCTCCTCATGGTCTCTTGGACCTCTCTGAGCATTTTCTTCCCTTCTATGAGGAGCTCTGTAGGCAATGAATATGTCACTCTCTCTTCAACTCTTCCCAACCTTGTTCTCAATAAACACTCGTTTCCTGTCAGCGACCCGCATCAGCCAGGTCCTTATGCATTTTTCAACCTTCCTTTGTGTCCCTGTTCAAGGGAAGAGGCAATGAAGTTTGGACTAGAATGTAACCCCTTCTCACCCCCACCTCCCTTATTTTATTTTTTACAGGGAGAAGACAGCTTGTTGACTAGTGGAAGAGAGTGGATGTGAATTGTTTATCCCTGCCTTCTGTCCCCAGACCCTCTGTGGAGAATTGTAATGTTCTCGGACCTTCTTTTATAAACATAATGTTCTCGGATCTTCTGCCTTTCTCAGTCTCACTATCCTCTAGAGGACACTTCATCTGTTTTCATGCCCCATCAAGACTTGGGGGAGGTCCCCCAGATCCTACTCATAAGGAGTGAGAGGAAGATGGCCTTCTAGGCCCGTGATGTCCAGTATGGTGGCCACTAGCCACAGGCAGCTTCTAAGCACTTGAAATGTCACTCCTGGGACTGAGGAGATAAATTCTTAGTTTTATTTCATTTAAATTAATGTATATTTAAAAACTCAATTCAGTTATTGGAAAACATTCAAGAATGTTTGTAACCTCTTGGGTATGTGAATCTGCTTTTTCACCTATAAATTTTATGAAATCTAAATAAAGCTCAACTATTTCTGGTAAAAATTTAGCATTGGAAATGAGATGTTCTATAGTAAAAGATGCACAGGAATCCAAAAAATTTGTATAAATAAAAGTAAAATATCTCATTAATAATTGTTAATGTGTATTATGTGTTGAAATAATAGCATTTTGGACATGGGGGTTAAGTAAAATATTATTGAAATTACTTGTGCTTGTTTCTTTTAATTTTGTAAATATGGCTACTAGGAAAGTTAAAATCATATATACGACCTTTGTGTCTCCATTTGACACTGTTGCTCTAGCCTCTGGATTTCTGACTCATTTTTAATTTGCATGACTTAACAGGATAAGCATCCTGAATACATTATTTCATGTAATTCTCACAACAACTGTATATGAAATAGATGTTTCCTCCTTCTGTGAATCAGAAAGAGGCTCAGAAAATGTACATACATTTCTCAAATTCAATTATATTTAATAGTAAGTGACAGAATTGGATGTGAATTCATGCAAGCTTGGCTTATTCTATAGCCCATATTTTCATGTCACTGGCATTGCCTTGGGCCTTGACATTCAGATTCTGATGCTTGTTTGCCTCGAACCCATTTCTGATGCCCCTCTCTGAGTCTATCATATGTCCACTCAAACAGCTAAAATAATGAGAAGAATCTCGCACTCTTATAGTTATAAAGCTCTTTACACTCATAATCTCATTTGAATTATGTTCGTTTAGTGAAGGAAGAAGCTGATATGTGACACAGTCAGGACCAGAATCCAGGATCTTTTTTTCTTTTCTCTAATCAAGAACTAATGAGGCAACACGGTATATGTGAAAGGAAAGAAAGTTGAAAGTATCAGGAAGGCCAGATTTAAGGCAGGAAAAGAAAAAATAGATTACTAACAGAAGTGGGATGTTCTCACTGGTGTTTCAGAACCTACAAGTAAGAGCATCAATCCCATTCCGTTTCTCTCCTGAGGCTTCAGGGGTGAGTATTGGCAAATATTTCAAAGAGACTTTGTATAAACTAGTAGTTTCCAACCTGCAGGTCAAGACCCACTAAAGAGTTATGAAATCCGACCATTGGCTCACACTGAGTTTTTTTTTTTTTTAAAGAGTGAACTAGAGTACAATAGCAGATATCCAAGTGTATCTCATAACTTAGGGTAATTGTGCTGATGGCATTCTACCTTCTGTTATGTGTGTATAAGTGTGTGCATTGCAACAGCATTGTGTTTCTTACTCTGAGTGATGAAAAAAAAAGTTGGAAGACACAGCTGTGTGCCACCAGAGGGACCATAGCCGTACATTATTCTGCACCAGCACTGTACCAACACTGCAGCAGGCTGTTGCTTCCAGTAAACCTTCCGACTGTACTGGATCAATCAAGCTCCCTGCCTCAGCCAATTTCACAAGGCCTAGAATTGTCTCAATTGGTCCAAGAAAGTGTCGGTCAGGATGACATACAGCCAATTACATAAGTCCACACCTTGAGTTAACATTTCAATATATAGCCTCCTCTACTCCTCCAGATTACTTCATCATCATTATTTTTTTACCTTCTGAAATTAAAAAAAAATTTAAACATTTTAGGCAACAGCTCTGTGCATGGGCCACATCAATGAACAAATAGTGGGAAGGATTTTACATAGCAAAAGATGCATCTGCATTTATTCATCTGGCCCTTGTTAAGTACTTTCACAGGGGGAAAATTAACTCAATGTGTTATGTGTGACAAAGAGCAACCAATGGAGATAGCGCATGCAAAGTTCTTACACACGCCCAGAACCAGCTCATCTGGACATGACCTGGCTTCTCTGAGGGACAAATTTAAGCAAGGGTCAGAGGTGATCTTGCCAAGAGCCATGTTGGTAAAGACATGGCAAAGAAGCTAGACTGGTTGGGTAAAGAAGGAGCTAAGAAAAAAGATGTCATGGACACAGTGTACCAACTCTTTGGAGAATTTTGGTTTTCAAGAGAAGGAAGGAGAATAGACAATAACAGAACAGAAAGTTTAATCAAAAGAGATGCTGCCTTGGTTTTGTATATTTAAATGGGAAAGACGTGATCATTTTTTAATGGCTATTGGGAAATTTCTAAGGAAGAAGATATGCCTGGCCATTTCCACTTGTCTAAATCTGATGTATTCTTTGAAGGCCTAGAGCATAAATCAACTCCTGTATAGCATCCACGGGCCCCCTCCATTCTCCCCCACCCACCCCCTTCCCCATCTGATGATGTATTCCCTTCAGAGCTCCCGGGACTTTATGTATACAGTATTTGAATATGTAGTCACTATGGAAGTAATGGCTTTCTTCTGCATATTTCCCTCAGTTTATTTCCTGTCTCCTTAATCGGCTTGTGGGTTTCCTGAGAAGGACTCTGTCTTGGTGAGCTGTGCCGCTCACTCTAAGATAATAGAAATGCCCTTAGTCACTGCACTCTTTGAGCAGGAGAGCTTCCTAAGAGCAGAGGAAAAACACTCAACCAGAAGCAAAAAAGCAAAAGTGCCCTTATCCACCTCACTTCCTGTCTCTATTACATTCGGAAACATTACCGTCCTTTCCCTTTAAGGACGTTCGTGATTAAAATCGGCAACAAACCCAGAAGCTGTAGGAGAGCCCAGGGCAATACTAATTCCGTAAAAGTATTTCGTTTGGCCTGCATCATGGTTTTTCAGCTTGTGAATACATCATCAACATCTAAATGCAGGGGAGTTCACATTTAATTTAGGTATCCTGCTGTTTTCTTTATTATTTTTTAAATGTTTATTTTGAGAGAGCATGAGTGTGGGAGGGGCAGGGAGCAAGGAGGACAGAGGATCCGAAGCAGGTTCCAGGCTCTAAGCTGTCAGCACAGAGCCCGACATAGAGCTCAAAGTCTCAAGCCGTGAGATCACCCCCTGAGCCTAAGTTGGACCCCCAGGCACCCCCACAGATCCTCCTTCTTTAAAAAACTCAGAACACTCAGCTGTACTGGCACCAATTTCCTGTCTGGCAACAATGTGGCTAAACGAAATAGGTGCTCTGGATTCAGGCAGAACTTTGTATCTCTATTGGCCAAGTATCCCTGGCTCTTACCGGTTACGCCTGGCTTACACACTAAGTAAATAGAAAGTCATAAGGTCGTTTGGCTTGGCGGTTTGGTTGGCATTAAAAGCCATGTTGGAAATAGCCAGGATAATCGTGTCACCAAATGGTCACTTTGGGAATCATGATATAGTCCTCCTCAATGCTGTCATTGTTTCCAATGTTTTGTAACGTGCCTTCAGAGCATTGCAAAACAAACCAAAATAAAATAAAATGATTATGTTTTATGGCCAGGCAGTTTCACTGCTCTTTAAAACCTCATTGTGGAGCAGAGAACCCTTACTCAATCATAACAGCCTTCTTATTCACCTCCCTCAGTATGTAAAGCATTTTGACTGTTTTGCAAAACCTTAACGTTCCTCAACAGAGTGACCACTGTGTCTGCTCCAACCAATGTGCTCCGAATGTCCTGGAGTCAATTCCCCCCCAAAAAATCTCAAAACATCTTTGAGCAAAGCCAGTATCTGAACAAGGTGGCACAGACTCTATTATCAGGAGAACCTAATTTATATCGCTATTGTATGATTCTTAAAAACAAAGCACATCAATTTCCAACCAAACCCATATATTTCTGTAGTAGCAATGGGAACATTTGTTTTTCTTCAATACTTAAAAGGGGAGGGAAACAGAAGAACCTACTCTCCTCTCATATCTCTTCTTGATTCCGTCATGAAGCTAAAGATAAAACTCTCCCTCATTCCCCAGCCTCCACCCATGCAAGAAGAAAGAAATGGGTCCATATATTACTTTAACAACCCCGCTATAATTATAGACAGTCCAGGTGTGAATTACTGGGGGCCCAGGCAGTCTGGGGAGCCGCTAGCTGACTGTATCACAGTTTTGTTTGTGTGGTTTGAAAATGTTGATCCCAAACGGTAACCAACCTTAATATCTCTCGACGTTCCATCGCTGATAAACTTAGTAATGGATTTCTTCTCTCTCTCAACATTTCATAGGTGTCGCCCAGGCTGCCAACGAAAGCGAAATGTGCTCTGTGTTTCTGTCTCTATTTCTTTTTACCTTGTTCCTTTTTAAGTTATAGTCACTGGAGAGGCTTGATAAGTTTCTCTCTTATCTCACTAAGACGTCTGAGACTGATCCATTGTAACTGAATAATCAATTAATTCTCCTGCGGAGTTCCATTTACATAATGAAAATGTGACGCGCTGATATTTTATACAAGTCGTTTTTGGTCGTCTAGACTGATAATATATTGTGTATTGATTGAAGGGGAAAGCCTAATGGATCTTCTGTTGTTGAAGTTGCAAAATTACAATTAAAGTAAAATGACAGTAGCAACCATCTATTGGATTCATATCTATATATCTCTCTTTAATATAGGATTCTAAATGTCTGGGCCTGATTAAGACTTTGCTCTCACTTGAGCAAAAAGGGCACATAATGTGTGGCTGCTCATGTTCCCATTGCTAAGGTCAAAATCAGTAGAATATTGTTTGCAAACTTACCAGCATGCAAGGCTGAAGTTTGTGTCCTCTGCATGCCCAAGGCATGTGGACTTAAACCACACCTCCTTGTGTACACAATGGTCTCGTAACCTGAGGAAGGGAAAGAATATGAGTAGAGCTTAGACCAGAGATAAGAGAATGCCTTGCACGGTCCTACCAGGCAAAGAAAACCTGGCTCATAGTCCCCATTTTCCTGCCTTCATGTATCTATAGAACCAGATTATTATTGAGGATTCGCCTTTCATTTCTACCAAAAAAAAAAAAAAGGTTGTAAACTGTGAAGGTTAGGCTCATGGCTCATGAGCTCTGAAGGCCATGAATTCACAACCCTACCTCTATTGCTGAATAACTGTGAGTGGTATAAGTTATTTGACTTCTTTGAGCTCTAGTTTTCTCATCTGTAAAGAGACACGATATTAATGCTCACCCCATGGTGGTTGTGTCAGAATTAAATAAGCTCACACTTGCTGGGCCTCCAGAATAAGGTGTGTGTGTGTGTGTGTGTGTGTGTGTGTGTGTGTGTGTGTAGCAAATGGACTAGAGTCAGTTATGATTACTAAAATGTCAACAAAGAAAAGCATCATGGCCCTCCAAATCAGGCATGTTTCATTGAATTTGGGAGAACTAATGCACACCTAAACAGGTGAGTCCAAAGAATAAAGTTGGAGCACAAGGAATTGGTAACTATTCATTCAAACATGTGTGCTAAGATTATATTTATTATCCTTTTCTTAAAAATTGCTTTCTGTATTTTCTAATATGTCCACAAGGGCCACGAGTTACTTTTATAATCTTTAAAAAATGAAATTATTTCCCCTTTGAAGGGGAGAAGGAAATGGTTCCTACCCTGTGGTTCTGCATTTTGTTCCCACCACATCACATAGTATTTCTTCTTCTTGAAATGTGTTCATCAGGTTTACTCTCTGACCTGACTGAAGAGCAACTTCTACCAGATTTGGGGATGCCTTCGAAACAGGGCCCCTTTGACAACGGGTAAGTCATGCTATTACATCTTTACTTATATTCATATACTTCCAATTTGCCCATGGCCCTTGTTACTCCCATCACAAACAAACAAACAAACAAAAACATTAAGCAAAAAACCAGTGGCACTTGTTTTAATTTATTTATTTCATGGGCAAGGCCTGGAACTAATGCAGAAGTGGAAGCAGGCTCCACAGCCCGAAGGTGCTGATAAACATGTTCGAGAAGTAATCAGTCCCCTTTGTCCTGTATTGGTACAAGGCATCCTTGAAGCTTGCTCAGCTCTGGAAGCAGGGAATACCTCTGAAGAGCAGGTGTGGAGTAGAACTGACTCAGAAATGAAAATTGAGTCAATACACAAAGCCCAGGAAGTTCAACACAGCAACCAACAAGAAAGATAAAAACATCCACCTCCTATAAACTCTTTTTAGCCTGTGTGTGTACTCCTCTCTGGACTCTGCCATTAAGAAAATGGTGTGGCATGAGAAAGATGAAGAGGAAGCTTTACAAACTTTGTTTCTTGATGGTTCATTAATTACCCTTTCTGACAATGGAATACGAACTCAAGTTATTTAGAAAGGTGGGTTAAAATGAGCATTGGTGGTGGGCATAATTGCATTCTTCTCTTCCCAAGGAATGGAACACTCCATGAAGATCAGAACACTGCCTACGCTAGACCATGCACCTTTGCAACTCAGTAAAAAAATGTATGCAGATACTTAGAATGCCCAAGGTAAAAATAAATTGGAGGCTATTATGTGACACTTAGTATTTATTACTTTCTTTGTGCCCTAATTAATCACCATTAATAGCACTTTATATGCACAACTGGTCTTCTTTCCATATATGGTCTTAATTATCTAATGTTGCAAACATCACAAAGCCTATAGTCTTGGTTTTAATGTCATAGTGTTAGGAAACAAACAAACAAAATTAAGTAATAACTTTTCTTGTGCCTAACAATGCATTCCAATGAAATTCCTTCTGAAGAAAGGACATGATGGTACATAAAGAGAAGCTGGGGGACAAAGAAAGCCAGTGGTAGATTGTAGATTCTGCACCAATTGTGTATTCTTTAGAGGTCAGGTCCAACTTGGAAGCCATGAAGATACAGGGACTGTGCCAGAGGGTCCAGGCTGGGTGTCAAAAAGACACCTAGTGCCTGCCCCAGAGTGATATCATAGAAAGACAATCCCAAGAGTGGCAATGATGTTTTTATGGTTTTAGTTGCAGTTCTTCTCAGCCCTCAAAGAAGACACCTTTCTTGCCTCCAGGGAACTTAAAAAAAAATTTCTAAGTATCCAGATATTAAATGTAAATAATATTAGGTGAGATGTTTCCTTAGGCTCTGGAATTAGGAATGGGCTTCAAAGTAGGGGAGGAAAGAGATGATAAATAACCCATATTCTTTTTTTAATTTATTTATCTAGTTTGAGAGAGAGAGAGAGAGAGAGAAAGTGGGGGGGGGGGGCAGAGAGAGAGAGGGAGAGAGAAAATCCCAAGCATGCTTTGCACACAATCACACAAACCATGTGATCTTGACCTGAAACAAAATCAAGAGTTGAACACTTAACCTACTGAGCCACTCAGCTGCCCCTAACCTATATTCTAAAGAAGTCTGCCAATAATTACTCTGAACATTAGTCACAGGGCTTCTTAAGAGTCAACACTCAACACAATTAAAATGTGTCAGTCTGGCTTTTTTTTCTGCCCTTTCCTTGAAGCAGGGTAGGAAGGGGTATTTTTGCCTACCAAAAGCCAAGTGAAGCAAACTCTAGGTATAGCCATGTCTATAAGAAAGAGGATGAGATGTCTCAATGTCTGGATGGATGATGCAAAGGTGATAGATTTGTGAGGTGTACCTGCACCTACTTAAACAGAGGGACAAGGAATTGAGAAGAGAAGACACCAGGAAGCAGCCATTTTTAGCTTTCCCCTGACCAAATGGACCCAAGAGAAAGAACCTGCAGAAGGTCCCTGGCCGAATTCACTAAACTCCATACCTGAAAAACAAATAATCCAGTGAAAACATGGGCAGAAGACCTGAACAGACACTTCTCCAAAGAGCACATCCAGATGGCCAACAGGCACATGAAACAATGCTCAGCCTCACTCATAATCAGGGAAATACAAATCAAAACCACACTGAGATACCACCTCACACTGGTCAGAGTGGCTAAAATGAACAAATCAAGAGACTATAGATGCTGGTGAGGGTATGGAGAGACAGGCACCCTCCTACACTGTTGGTGGGAATGTAAACTGGTGCAGCAGCTCTCGAAAACAGTGTGGAGGTTCCTCAAAAAACTATCAGTAGACCTCCCCTACGACTCAGCAATAACACTGATAGGGATTTACCCAAAGGATACAGAAGTGCTGATGCATAGGAGCACATGTACCCCAATGTTCATAGTGGCACTTTCTACAATAGCCAAATCAAGGAAAGAGCCAAAATGTCTATCACCTGATGAATGGATCAAGAAGATGTGGTATATATATACAATGGAGTACTATATGGCAATGAGAAAGAATGAAATCTGGCCATTTGTAGCAAATTGGATGGACCTTGAGGGTGTCATGCTAAGTGAAATAAGTCAGGCAGAAAAGGACAGATACCATATGTTTGCACTCGTAGGTCTAACAGGAGAAACCTAACAGAGGACTATAAGGAGGGTAAGGGGGAAAGAGAGTTGGGGAGAGAGAGGGACACATCACGAGAGACTATTGAATACTGAAAACAACTGAGGGCTGAAGGGGAAGGGGTCGTGGGAAAAGGGGTAATGGTCATGGTGGGGGGCACTTGTGGGGAGAAGCACTGGGTGTTATATGGAAACCAATTTGACAATAAACTATTATAAAAAATAAATAAATAAACTGGAAAAAAATAAGAATAAATAAAAGAAGGTCCCTTGCCAACACCCTACTGGCCACTGGTGGAGAGCAGGCCAGAGCTGTGAAGTTTACCCCTGTGCATGAGGGCTGAGGGGTTGAAAGAAGCCAGAGCCATGACAGTTCCCTCACCTCAGAAAACTGCAGAGGAGGATTTCCCCCTTGGGTCCCACCCATGAGCTCACACACGTGCTATACAGGGACTCCATTTCTGCCAATCTGCTTTCCAGGGGATCGGTGACAACCAATAAAGAGATTTAATAAGAATACAGTTGCTCTTCCCACACGATTCGTCCTCCGGATCCCCACACCAGAGAAGGGAAGCCATGTGGAAGACAAACAGTGGGGATCCCAGAACCAAACCTCACTCCAAAGGAAGGGAAGAGCCGAAGAGGTTACACAGCAGACTGAATTCCCACCTCCTCAGGCCCTAGAAGGGGAGGTGATGGGATTTAAATAACTATGAAATAGAAGCTTTAAAACTGACTCCAAAAAACTTTAAAAAAATCTGAAAGAGATCAACAACCAATAGGATCCTTCTGAACTAATAATGACATAATCCTATAAAAATGTAAAAATAGTTTGATGCTTATACCAGCAATGGGTCAAAAGTCTCTGTAAGTTGATTACACAGATGATTTGTACATAGAGCCTTATACTGGAATCAAAACTCAAACACAGACTATTGGCTTCAGACCAGGAACTTGCCCTACTCTATTGAACTGCTTCCTCTCCCCAGTCCCAAGTAATTCACCTTGTCTTCTCTAAGGAAGGAAATGACAAGAGTGGAAAATATATCAGTTAACTTCACAATGCTTTTATTTTCAGAACCTCTTTAAAATCACCACTTCCTCCAACCTGTTTCATCAGATTTTAAGCCATGTACTTGTAGCGACTAGGTAAGATTCAAAACAGATGGGTGTGGGATGGAGACACTGGCCCATTGTGCCTATCAACTTAATAAATGCAGTTATCCACATCAGCCAGGTCCGGAGGCCAGCAAGGCCCTGAAGTTTGCTGAGTCAGACCCAGCACATCTAATAAAAGGGATTGAAAAATAATGTTTGATACTGTTCTGGTTCGCATGAGTAAATTGTGAAGACACCCCATACATTAAGAAGAACCATTCATTTCCATAATATGATAGAATCATCTCTACTGGCCATCCCCTCCTCCCTACCACCCCTGCTCTGAGGATAGAAACTTGCTTTGGGTCCTCAGGACCCTGATAAAGGGGCTCAAAGGAGTTGACAATACACAACACTGAACCCTTTACTCTCACCCTGACAAGATATTCTGTTAACTTATCTCTGAATTTTCTGGCTTCTTTATTTCCATACATTGGATGGAAATAGAAATATATACTTAAGCCAGCATTATGGTTTCCATTTCTAAACTTTCCCATAATTCATCGATCTTCAGGAGTGAGCTCATGCCTACTAGTGAGGTCTAGGTCCATCCTAGCCTAACAGTCTCGTAGGTATAACCGAGTGAATTGAAATGCATTCCCTTTCACAACACCCCTCAGGGTCATTGCCATTCTCCCAAACATATTCTCAGTCATTCAGACAGGAACCTATAGTCCATCACCCAATCCTATATTCTTGGTTGCGTATCTTACTTATTTTCTGTCCTATAAGCCCTGAGCTATTTCACACTTGACACTTTGGTTTCTCTGATCTCAGCTATCACTTCAGCCTCCTAAGTCATTCTAATGTCATGTAATAACATTCAAGAAACTTATTTGCTGAACACAATATGCTCTGGAGACACGATATAAATGTGTTGCAAGCCTTGCCCCCACGTAACTTACAATCTAACAGAATAGAGCTAATGTGGAAAGACCTTTGGGAGTCAGTTCAAATGAGGAAGTAAGTCTGGAAAGAATTAAGGAGCAACGAGTGATATTGATGGCTCCGAGGGTTGAACAGAGAACCAGAGAAGCACTTGGATGTGGTAGGAGTAGGCCATGCAGGATTGATGCTGTGAGCAGCAGGAATCTTCAGCTAGACCATGGGATACCTGTCTGGACCAGATGCAGGGACAGCAACAGGGACTTTAAAAAATAATTTCAGGCTGGACAGTGTTAGCAGGTTATAATCATTAACTTTTTGTGTGGACAGAGTTTTCATAAATGAGTTTACATAAATGAAAAGATACTTAACATTATCAGTAGCCAGCATTATCTTAAAGTAATAACCATTAGAAGAGAATGTTAAATAAGCATAACAGCTTCTTTCTAATTAGGATATCACTTTCCCATAGGTTTGGTTATACTTGGTAAATTAAGCATAGAATAATATAATTCAAAGAAGGCATTTTTCTTCTTGATTAGGTTAAAGAGCCTATAACATAGGTATTCCTGGTGTTCTCCCAGGAATGTCCTGTTATACAATCTTGTTGGGGAAAGTGGGTTTACATGAGCCCCCACCTCAAAGATTTAGTGGATGTGTTCTGCCATGACATCTAAACATTGCTTAACAATCTGTAAAAACCCAAGGCTCTCAGGACTCATACGGATTAGTTAAAGCCTCCACATACAGTGCAACATATTGGGAGGAACCGTTCATATAAGACATATCACAGACCTGCGTATTTATTATGGCAGCTTTCTGGTTCCAACACCATCAGTGTGCCATTGCCAAAGTCCAGCTCCAGCAGGTCCAGGGTTCCCTGAAGGATGATGGACGGTGTCGGCAAAAGAGAGTGAGAGCTTCGAGTTTCTTTCTGGTCACCAGGCAGACATCTCTGCACTGAGATTCAGCTTTATTTATCATTAAGCGTATGGGGAAAAGCACAGAAGTGGCATTTGCCTTAGACAAGGATTTCTGATAACAAATTTCTTTGATATGTAAAAATTTCCCAGAACATAGATTTGTAGAAGACTCTGCATAACCGTTATCAATAATGATTGATGTAGGTGATTTAGATGCCTATCATATGGGGAAGGAAGGGATCTTTAGCATTCAAATACAAGACAATGTTTCTAGCACAGCAAAGCCAAAAGTTAATTCTTTGTGAGCAGGGGTCAATAGTCAGTGTGCTTAAGGGGAAGTATAAGAAAAACAGGATTTTCAGGAAATGCAATGTCTGCTCCCATAATCACAAAAGAAGAAGTTCCTACAATAAGTTCCTTCACAAGGTGCAATCAGCATTTCAGGGCCTGAATAAGGGGACAAATCACCCCCAATACCAATCAACAAGATGCCTTGGGGGTTGGTGCTGTAGAAAAAACAACTGAGTGAGGGTACATATTGGTCATCATCTGATGGCAGGAGGCCTTGCAAACCTGCCTTAACCTCACAAGGAGCATTTTCAGCTAGTGAGTTCAGAATGGCTCCCAACATTCCATGACCGGAGAAGGTGTGCCTAATGCACCTGAAGGCCGTGAGGACCCATCAACCCTGCCCACAGGCCACATTGACCCACAGCAAGACCAAGATCCCTGAAGCCTTTCAGCTGAGACCAATGGAACAAAGCTCTGCTTTGCCTGTGACAGTTCCCACTTTTTGATATTGTTATGGGTGGTGGTGTCTGCTGGTATCTGACAAGATGGACTTTGTCCAAGAGAACTCATTAGCCACACTCAGAGGCTGGCATCAAAGTTATTAACTTAATTATAATAGCATTTATTAAACATGTTATATGTGTTGGACATTATTCAAAACATCTTCCAATGATCAGGCCTAACCGTGGGTGTTTGGCTTGGAAACCTGTATGGATGCCTCATGATTGGAATCACCGAGCAAGTCAACTGGACTACCAAAGTCAATTCCATCTCATGCTTAATAAGGTTTGAACTAGTAGATGTTAGCAGTGACCAGGGTTACCATATAATAGAATCAGTGAGGGGGAGTATGAGTTTTAGAAGCTGACTGCTCAGGATTTGAACCCTGATCATGCTTTGTACTCTCATTTTCAGAAACATAACAATTTATCTGGTCCACTCACCCCCTCGCCTTTTTTTTTTTAAGAGAGAGAGAGCAGAGAAGGGGCAGAGAGAGGGAGAGAATCCCAAGCAGGCTCCGCACCCAGCTCACTCTCAGGACCGACTGTGAGATCATGACCTGAGCCAAAATCAAGAGTCAGATGCTTAACAACTGAGCCACCCAGGCATCCCCAGTCCAACATTCAATCATTTGGTTAATTTCTTTGTCTGTTAATAATCATGACTGTCATAAAAACAGTAAGCAGTGATAAAAAAAAAAACAATGGCTTTGAATAGAACTGATAATATTGTTTTGAGAATGTCTTTGAATATCATTTTATTCCATACCATTGTTCCCTCTGGTGAAAAAAAATTGGGCATTATAAAATATTCATAGAGCATGGTAAAAAAAAATTGTAAACAACATTTAGAATGTAGAGCTCTTCTAGAAAAATAAGATCAGACTAACACTCAAAGCCTCTGCAGTTTAGTACGGAAGTGGTTTGCCCTGTAATGGACTCTCCCATAATCTCACAGTTCTTCAATCTTGTAGAAGTAGTTTAGATGACAAACAGAATAAAGTCCATTGTTCCACTTCTAAATCAATATATATGAATCACGCAAAGCGTATACAAATTCATTTTACCTTTTGAAATAATATGTATGGGCTATTTTTCCATCCCGAGACTCTTTTATATCCTACCATGTGCAAGGACCTATGTACTGTTTACAGGGGCACTGGAAATCGGAGGCTGAGTAAGACACGGTGTCTTCCCAGAAGACTTTAATTCAGGTGATGATTCAGTTGGTAATTTCTCGAAGCCACATCAGCAAAAACTGCTGATCGCTAGCACTGGTGGGGAACAAGGTTCTGATCCAGGCTCTGTCATTCACCTACTATCTGCAGAGGTAAATCCGCTCACCCACATTTCCCAGGCTTTTAGATTTCTTATTTACAAAATGAGTTTTGAGCAAAATCAGTTTTCTTTTTATTTTTTTGCAATGTGTCTTGGCGGGGGGGGGAGGGGGGCAGATGGAATCACACAATAATGAAGGAAATAAAAGTTAACTGAAATCCTACCACTATTAATAACTGTGGTAATGATCTTTCTATCTAGTGTTTTGCCTGTATAAAACAGGCAGTTGTACATAAATAGGATTATAGCTTGTGTTTATATCACAGACTCTATATTTTTATTAAAATTTTTTAATGTTTATTTATTTTTGAGAGGGAGAGAGAGAGAGAGAGAGAGAGGGAAAGAGCGTGAGTGGAGGGGGATGACGTGCAGAGAGAGAGGGAGACACAGAACCCGAAGCAGGCTCCAGGCTCTGAGGTGTCAGCACAGAGGCAGAGAGGGGTTTGAACCCATGAACCCGTGAGATCACGAGCTGAGCCGAAATCAAGAGTCAGATGTTTAAACGACTAAGCCCCCCAGGCACCCCTCACAGACTCTATTTTTACATAGTGTTTTCCCCTTTATCTTCCTTTCCTCCCTTCTCTACAGGGCACAATAATCAACACTAACAACATGAACAACTCTCCAACTTTCATCCTGCTCATATAAAAACATACATCAATGATAAAATATATCTATATGGAGGACTCGCCTGATATTATGAAATTCGGCGTCGTTAAAATATACTTGTTCTCAAGTAAAAATACACGCTGATAATTTCTCTGAGCTTCCTGGCATGGGACTCTGTTAATCATCTTAATGACCGCATAACCTGTCATAATACGGGCAGGCTACAATTCCATTTTCCTATAGATGAACATTTATTTTTTTTCGGGTTTTAGCAACAGAAAACACTGCAACAAACAGCCTTGTGTGTTCTTGTGCTTTTATTTCTGTGGGGTAAATCCCCAGGAACGGAATTGCCGCATCAAAGAATAAGTATATTGTCAGAACTTTCAAAAATACTGTAATAATTTAATTTCCGCAGCAACATCTAAGAGCACTCCGTGCCTGATAGTCTAGCCAACTCATTTACATTTTTGCCAAAGTGAAGGGTATAGAGTTGTTTTAATTTGCATTCTTATGATTGCTAATGAGCTGAAACCTCTTTTCTACTGTTGGTTGCTCCAACTTGTTCTTCTTAATTGTTATTTTTCCAGCGGAAACACAAAGTCCTTCATATTCCTGGAGGCCACCATGAGAAAAAAAGAGAGTGACCAAGAAGGGCGTCAGGTCCCCCTGCCCTTTCAACAGTAACTGCTTATGTGTTGTGTTCTTATGGAATTTGATACATAAAATTCATTTGACAAGTACTAGACTAGACTAGATGCTTTTTTTTAATGTTCCATTCCTGAGATTTTAAAATAATCTCATTTATTAATTCTGTTGTGTTATCATCACCACCACTACCACTATCACGATCCTATCTGGATTTGAAGCTAATTATGTATGGCCAGGATCTCCTTCTTAGACTCCATGTGTGGCACCAAATCACATGAAGACCATAGTTTTTACACTTTGATATGAATAGGAATTATCTAGAGAATTTGCTAAAAGTGTGGCTACTCGGATGCCAATCCCAGAGATTGCTTCAGAAATTGCTGGGCTGGGCTTTACAAGTCTCTCTGTTAACAGGCACATTAGGAGAGTGTCACACAGATTGCCCAACAACCATACATTGGCTGATAAGTGAGTGTTCAACACATGCTTGGAGATTAATGGATTTCCCTAAGCCAGCATCAGATGCTCCTTAGGTCTATGTGCTTTGGTAAAGTTACACAAGTAACAGCACCATAAAGTTTATTTAAAAGTTTAGATTCCAGTATACTTTGGCCTTTGAAGTCCAGCTAACCTCTTGCAAAATGGGAGAAAATCTTCACTTCCTATGGGCAGGTGGGAATCTAGACTGTGGTTCCCCCTGGGTCTATCAGGAGTGTCCCAGGAGAGCCTGTAATGTGGTCCTAGTTTCTTGCCAAAAGAGTTCTGACTCTGATCCTAGTCCATGCAGCATCACTAGCCAGAGAATAGGGTTATACAAAAGCGTTCAAGGTCTGGGTCCAGAAAGTTAAAATTAATTTCAATAAAACCATCCCAAAGAAAACACCAAAAAAGGGAGTCACATAAAGCTCTAATTCTAAAGAGAAGTAGAGCAAAGAAAGAAACTTCCTCTCTGATAGGATGGCGGCAGTTGAATCTTACACGCTTGCCTCTAATCCTATCTGCATCCCAATCACCCTGATTTACTCTGTCACTGGGTGATGGTACAAAGGGAAAGATTGCAGATCTAATTAGCATAATATAGATAAGCAAATGAGGCCTAATCAATTACGGTTCACACTTGCTTTCATCACTCGTGCCAACAGTAGGCAAATTCACTGACAGTTCAAATGCGACATTTTTAGAAGCCATCAGTAAATCAATAACAAGTGACAGTAATTTAGATGCACACTTCGTTCTGCCTCCATTTCTGTCCAGGAGACGCAGCCTCACAACCCAGAGACACCTGAGCTCAGCAGTCAAAGCTTTTCACCACTCAAATCACACACGTCGGCCAACTCTGTGCACTTGACTTTCCGCACCACAGCCATCTATGTGACAACTTGCATGAAGGTTACGGTAGGTGTGGTGATTGGAAGCTTTTCTTCCATTTGCATTACATTTTTGGAAGAAGCTCGATGCATATATTTGTGAGAGACAATATCATCAAGCAATGTACGCCCTGGAGCAGCTGACCCAAATTCTGATCCTGGTTCTACCACTCATTGTTGGTATAACCCTGGGTAAAATACCTTGGTCTGTCTGGATTGCAACCACATCATCTGTTGAATGCGGTGGGGGGAAGGGGGAAGTTAATACGTACTCTTATTTGCCTCCCAAGGCTGGGTTGGGGATGAGAAAGATGTCAATAGTGAACACACTTTTCATAAATATAAGCCTATTAGGGCTTCAAGAGAACCAAGGTTTAGGGTTCAAAGTAAAGAGAAACGGTCTGTTCTCTTGTCTGACATTTATAGTCATTTTATTTTATTCCTATGGTATTCATGTCAAAAATCCCCACCTTAATATGACTCTCATAAAAAGGCAGTACAGGAATTTTAAAGTTCAAGTTCAGTGTCATGAAATAAAATCTGAGAAAGCCAGAGAAGGCAAGAACCTCATGGTTCACCATCATCACCATCACCAGCACCCGCACGCCTTATATTTCTATAGTCCTTACACTGAATGTAGGGCCCTCATATGAGCTGGACTCTGGGCTTCATGTTTCAGGAAGGATACTGAACAGCCACAAATCAATCAGATATGGGTGATGATGGACACGCTGGCATTCTGCTCAAAAATCGTCCTCCCTACTCATGTTTGTCCCTCCACTCCTTTGGTGATATGTCCATTTAACAGTTCTTAATCCAATAAGCAAGTGCCATTCCACTTCTATCTCTCCACATTTCCACAGGTCATTGTCTCTGAAATTTACACTTCCTAGGACCACAACATCTCAGTTAGTCTCATTATAATGTGCACTTAATGAATCCATGATGTCTCCCGTAGATCTCTGTTCCTCATTTTAAGTGTGAGTAAATTAATCCTTAAATATTTATTTGAAGAATCTAGAAAATAATTTTATTACAGTTTATTTGAAGACATGTATTGAGTACCTTACCATTGGCTATTGTTACACAATTACTGTGCAGCAAATAACTACAAAACGCAGTGGCCTGATACCTTGCCAAATATAATTTATTTATTTTTGAGAGACAGAGAGAGACAGATCGAGACAGAGTGTGATCAGGAGAGGGGAAGAGAAAGAGGGAGACACAGAATCTGAAGCAGGCTCCAGTCTCCGAGCTGTCAGCACAGAGCCTAATGCAGGGCTCAAACCCGTGAACTGTGAGATCACAACCAAAATCAGACACTTAACCGACTAAGCCACATTGGTGCCCCCACCTTGCCAAATTTATAAAGCAGTTAGTGCAGTGCCTTGCACATAATATAAGCTTTAGATGTAAGGTTTTTGTTAAAGTGTAGTTAGTGAATGTTATATACAATATAAACATATATGAAGTATGTGACATTTTTAAAGTGATATAAATTGTTTTGCTTGTGAATTTAAGGATATTTTCAACCTTCAGTTAATTTACATTTCTTGGACTTCTCTTTGCAGCTTGGCTCTTTTTCCAAATATGATCAATAAATGACTCAATTCCCCTTTCAAAAAAAAAAAAGATAAAAAAAAAAACTCAGTGGCCTGGAATAAATATTTATTTGCTACATGTCTGCTTTTACACTTCAGCTGATCTTAGCTGAGTTTGCCTATATCTCTGTGGATAGCCATGGGGCTCTCCAAGTCTTGACTAGAGCATCTTTCCTAGAGCCACTCTGCTCAGGATGTCCCATATTCCCATCCTCATCCCGCGAATGGCTTTCTCATGTCATGTCAGAAGAGCAAGAACATGGAGGCCAGACACATAACACTTTTCAAGTCTCTTCTCCCATAGCATCTGCCAACATGCCATTGGCCACAGCCAGCTGCATGCCCACACTAAGTTGCAGAGAATTATGGCCTGCCTGCGGCAGGGGGGTCCTGTCAAGTTGCATGCAAACTTATGGGTATCTATTGGAAAGAGCAACTTTCAAGGGGTCATTAATGTGAGTGCCTTATGTTGGAACGTCTTGAGTCTCTTTCTCCATGAAATACAAATGTAAGTGGGAAGAGGTTTTGCCATGTAGAACCTTACAATTTAGCAGTCATCCTGAGAGCATTTCACGTAAGGGAGAAATTATGTCTCATCGTAGAATGAGGAAGGCTATAAAGGTGTCATCTGAGATGGATTCCAATGAACTGGTAGGATGTGAACAACAAATAAGGAAAGAAGAGAATATTCAATGTGGTGGAAATCTCCTGAGAGATAGCACACAGAAGGAAAAGCAGGGTGATGTCCAGAAACACCATCAAAGTCCCTAGCTGGTGGTAGATCAGGGGTGTGAATGGTGGTAAATGACTAATGCGGCCAGAAAATGTTAGACTAGTGATTCTTGGGGTCTCAACTATATCAACAGAGATCTCATTTCTGTCGGTACATCGCCTATGACCAAATTCCAACCAACCAAACAATTAAACTCCCCCCCCCCCACACACACACACAGAGCCATGGGCAAGAAATGATTGACTGACTGATTACCAAGAGGCAGACCTAACTGATGCTTTGAATGTGCCGTCAGCTGAACTCCGTCCTCAAGTTTTTAAAGGAACAGTTCATCTGAGAACATCTGCATCTGCCCGAAACATATTTTCCCAGTGTTGTACTTGACTTTAAGCTGACTAGAGATATCAAACTTTCTTTCACAGATTCTTTGACATCCTTGAACATTATTGAACAAATGTCAGTTATGTCTATCTCTTGAATTGTGTCAATCTGAATTGAAAATGTGCTGACTTTTTTTAGCATCATCACTCCGTGTGTTCCTGTGCCAGCAGCACAATTGGACATGACTGGAAATATCGGTCACTTCTGTTCCCTGGAATGTTAGAGTTAGCTCTTGCCTCTGCATTTCTGGGACCTGACCCTTTACCTCCATGCAGAATCACACCCGACTAATACAGAGATCACCAGAAATCTTCTGTGCATATACAAATACGTTGCTGGTGATACTACAGCGAAGAATACCGTTAATATGATAGGGTCTTGTAAGTGAAATAAGAAGTCTATGAATTTAAAGACAATGTATCATATTTCCTACAATAGTATTCAAATTCACTAATGCATCTTGGCTGAACGAAGAGCTCTCTTAGTTCCCCAAAATTAGAATATGCGATATTTTTTGAATGAGACAAGATTTTAATTTTTGAAGTGCTACAGTGATTTCAACCAAGCTAGCAACATGTTTTAAAGGAGAAGCTATGTTAATAATCAGTAATAATTCAGAAAAATATATGCCATTCTGAGCTGATTGCTACTGTTCGTGTGCTGGACCAAATATTTGTATATCTTACCCAATTTAGTCTTTATGATGACTTATTTATGGACATGGTGCCATTGTCATCCAATTTTACAAATGGTAAGCCTGAGGTTAGGTAACTAGTGTGTCCAAGACCACACAAAGGATGAACAGTAAAAGGTGAATCTGTCTGACCCTAAATCCCACTTAGCTGCCTTTAATAAGAAATTGAGTATACACTGGGTGTTGTATAGAAACCAATTTGACAATAAATTATATTTTAAAAGATCCAAAATAAAAAAGAAATTGAGTGTCTACTATATGCCAAATGCTATTCTAGACTCTGGGGACCTTCTGAACAAAACAAATAAAAACCCATGTCCTCATAGAACTTATTTTTAGTCAATGTTATACATTTATATAAGTTGAATAAAAATATACAGAATCTCAACATGTCATGGCTTATTTTTCCTCTGCTATATTAATCTACTTATTTAATCTTTGATAGCTAAATTATAAATTCCTTATATGATGGAAGTCTATTTTATAGTTTTTACAATTTCCCTATAGCACACAGCGACATAGTGATAAATTATGCCATTCAATAGATACTTTTTAATTGATATATATTTTGAGAACCACATCATTAACAAACCCTTGAGAAATCACCAGTTCAGGGCTGTTTTATTGTTCGAGGTTGCTGCTGATTCATTGAAGGAGCAGCAGGGAAGGTGATTAATCCAGGTCCCCGGGGTGTCTGTATAACTTTCATTTCCAGATGTTGTGCTGACTGGAACCACTAGTGTCCGATGCCAACATCTAGAGGAAAACTAAAACAGTATGTTCTCTGGACATTTTGCACCATATTGAAAAAGTCATTGTGTGATGTTGACCCAATTCCTTATTCTGCGTGCGTTTGTCTCTCCGTGTTCTGTCCTCCAGCACGGGGAAGAGCTGGAAGGAGGAGGTGGGTGGTGCCTGACCCCGCTAGCTGATACAGTCAGGTTTATTTATTCTTTTTATTCATTTATTACTTAATTCTGGGGGCTGCTGGCTCCGCCCTCTCTCCAACTTCCTGTCTGTCTTGGTTTTCTTTCCTCCTGTGTCATCTTCCACCTGCCGAACCCTGGCCCTCCATCTCTCTGTCCATGTCTGTCGTAGTTCATCTTTCTCCCTCTGTATGGCTGTCTCTGTGCCTCTGCCCCTCCATGTGTGGCTCTAGCTCTCACTCTCTCTGAGCCTCTGACTCTTCCTGAATTTCACATCGGTTCACAATGGCTCACACTCTCTCTTCATGCGTGTGTGTGTCTTTGTCTATTTGTATGTTTTTGTATTCTTTGACCTATTTCTGTATTTAAAATTTTTTTAATATTTTATTTCTTTTTGAGAGAGTGGGAGAGAGTACAAGCTGGGGAGGGGCAGAGAGAGAGGGAGACACAGAATCCAAAGCAGGCTCCAGACTCTGAACTGTGTGCACAGAGCCTGATGTGGGACTCGCACTCATGAACCACGAGATCATAACCTGAGCTGAAGTCAGACGCTTAACCAACTGAGCCACCCAGGCGCCCCTATTTCTGTATTTTTAAACATTGATCTCCCTTTGGGTATTTATCATTCTGCTTTTCCTTCCCTGTGTGAATCTGCTTTTTCCTCTTTCTTCTCTCTCCTTTCCCTTTATGTCTCTTCTCTCATCTCCATGCCCCACTATGTTTCACTTTGCGTGTCTCTCTTCTTCTCTGTGTGAATGTATGTGTGTGTTTACATGTGTGTGCACATCTGAGGTCTGTGTGTTCATAAAGGCTGTCTCGAGGTCTCTGTCTCTAGTTCTTAATGAATTAATATTCCTCCTCCTCTTACTTGATGTATATAGCTGCATGCACTGGAACATTCCTTGGCTCTACTTTTTTAAAAAAAGAAAACCTACCCTTTACACAACATCGGTGGACTTGGAAGACATTATGCTCAATGAAATAAAAATGAGACGGAAAAAGACAAATACTGTATGTTCTCAGATGTGGAACCTAAAAAAGCCTAACTTACAGAAATCGGGAGTAGATTGGTGGTTCCCTGGGGCAGGAACATGGGGGGAGAGGAAGAAGTTGGTCACAGGGCACAAACTTCCAGATATGCAATGAAGAGTTCTGGGAATCTAAAGCACAGCATGATGGTTATAATTAGCAAAACTGTCCTACAGCCTTGAAAGTTGTTAAGAGAGTAGATCTTAAATGTTATCACCACACACACAAAAAGTAATTATGTGACAGAATGGAGGTGTTAACTAACCTTACCGTGGTAATCACTTTGCAATCTACACATATATCAAATCATCTCATTGTACATATTAGTCTTACATATGTTATGTGTCAATAATATTTCCATAAAGCTGGAAAAAATACATGGGGTGGGCACGCCAGCTAGTGCAAGAGAAAAATTAACCAACCTGTTTATTTTTAACAGATTGTCAAAAGGAGCCATGCATTTATTTAGTTATTTCATCTCTGGCATTTTGGCAAGCATAATGAGAAACAAAGGATGTGTTTTGATTTAAAACTTCAGTTATGACAATTTCTAGTGAGAAAATTAAATAACCACTTCTTCCGTAGTCCTCACAGAGGTGTGAGAGAGCCTGGCGAAAACTTGAACTCCAGCAATATGGGAGATGGAACTCTGGGAGACGCTCTCTCAGCTCAGACCACCTTTGGACTGAATGATATTGACGATGAAAACGGCACAGGTGAAATCCAGAAAATGCCAGAAAGGCTGGATTGGAGGGAAATTTAAATTAATGCCAACTCTTTTAATGGCTTAAAAGAAAAAAAGATAAGAGCTGAGACAGATGAACCGGGAAGCAAACATACAATGGAAAGGATCAGCAAACCCAAAAGTAGGCTCCTTGTAAAGTCTAATAAAAACTTTTTGCAAACAGATCACAGAGAAAGACAGAAATGACAGAAAGAGGAGGCCCCCAAAACACAATATTAGGAATAAAAGAGGAACAGAGTCAACGATGCACCAAAGATTAAGTAGATATTAAATAAATATTATGACAATTTTATACAAGTAAAGTGGGTTGATTGTTAGAAATGTATTAGAAAAATAGAAATTTGTTAAAGCCAATTTAGAAAAATCTTGTACTCAGCCAGAGCACATTGCATTAATGTAATTCACTGCCATACAAGTTGTTAAATATCAAAGCATCTACACACTAGCATCTAAGAGCCCCTACCTTGATCCCCAGGTGCCATCTGGACCACATTTGCCCCTTCCCTAAGAACCCCATAAACCTCTCTATAATCCACCAACTAAAGGTTAATTCTTAGGACAGTGGACCTCCAGATCCTGTTTTAGAGCTGTTGATTACCATTTATCCTGACTAACTCCGTACCTGATCCAAATCACTGGTAAAACATTCTACCCAAACCATTCATTAAAATGAATAACCAGTTAACAATCTACTCATCAAAACCAAACCAGTGCCAGATGGTTTCATAGATGAGTTCCACCACACATTTAAGAAATTGGCAAGTTCACACAATTTTTCACACACCCTTTCAAAGACTATAAAAAGAGCGAATATTGCCTAACTCATTCTATAGGAATAATCTAGCTACAAATTCAAATGAGACAAGAAAATTATAAATATATGAAAATTACAGACCAATTTCATTCATAAATTTAGATAAAAAATTATTGAGCACACTATCAGAAAATCAGATTTAGCAATGTATAAAAAGATGATACATCATTAGTAAATTAGACTTATTCCATTCTTATATTTCCAGTATAAGAAAATGCATTTGTGTGACTTACCATATTAGAAGACTAAAAGAAAAAAATATGGCCATATCAATAAATACAGAAAAGTAATTTGATAAATTTCAGCTGATATTTAGGACTTATAAAAATAGGATCTTAGAAAACTTGGAATAGATGTGATTTCCCTCATCTGGTAAAAAGTATAAGCCAAAAACTATAGCAACTCCATATTTCATGGAGAATATTAAAAGCATTCTTTTTCAAATTGGGAATAAGATTTAAAAAGCCCTCTGTCATCACTTCTAGTCAACATTGCATTGGAGCCTAGACAGCTCGATCTGATTACAAAAAAATATATATAATAAGTACAAGGATTGGAAAAATGGAAACTAAACTGTCATTATTTTCAAATGATATGATTGTCTACATGGAAAAACAAAACAAAGCAAAACAGAGATCGATTATTGGAATGAATAAAATAATTTAGCAGTGTTTCCAGGAATAAAATCAGTCTGCAAAAGTGAAATTCATGTCTATAAAGCATATGAAAGCATTAGAAAACATTTTGCTTATATGTGTGTGTTTACAATGACAAAAAGTACAGGGGACACATGTATCCAAGACATGAAGACAAAAGGTTTGGGGTGAAAATGGTAAGATGTCATTGAAATACATTAAAGAAAGGTTAAATAAATTGAGAGATACATCTTACTTATCCATGGACGTCCATTCTCCCTAAATCATTTTTGCACTCAGTTCAATTCCAAAGAAGATTCTGTTTTTTTCTGAGCAGATTCTAACATTTATATCTAAGAAGTAAAGTTTAAGAATAGCCAAAACGCTAATACAGAAAAGGGATGAGGTGGTGAGTTTCTTCTTTTTTTATTTTTTTAATGTTTATTTATTTTTTGAGAGAGAGACAGAGTGCGAGCAGGAGAGGGGCAGAGAGGGAGACACAGAATTGAAGCAGGCTCCTCCAGGCTCTGAGCTGTCAGCACAGAACCCGGTGTGGGACTCGAACTCACAAAACTGCATGATCATGCCCTGAGCTGAAGTCAGATGCTTAACTGACTGAGCCACCCAGGCACCCAAGATTGTGAATTTATTATAATAAAGGATTATTAAAAGTCTGGTAAAAAGCTGTGTCATTTGGGCCAGGGTAAGCTACATTGGCAACTGCAAACAAATGGAGATCCCAGAAACTGAATATGTGACAGAATTGACTTTGTCAATAAAATCAATAAAGCAGACTCTACTCAATAAGTAATGAGGAAAAAATTCATCAATCCTGTGGAAAAAGTAACATTGAACACCTATTTCCCACTATTTGCAGAGATCAAGTGCAGCTAGAATTATCATTTAAATATGAAAGACAAACTTAAAATTCTTCTTTAATTTTTTAAATGTTTACTTATTTTGAGAGAGCAGAGAGAGCATGAGCATGGGAGAGGAACAGAAACAAGGAGAGAGAGAATTCCAAGGCATTCAGGTGCCCCAAAACTTAAAACTTCTAAAATAAATATAAGAGAAGATCTTCATAACCTCAACTTAGAAAAAGATTTCTTAAACCAGACTCAAAAAGCAAAAAATCATAGGAGCACCTGGGTGTTAAGTGTCTGACTCTTGGTTTTGGCTCAGGTCATGATCTCACGGTTTTGTGAGTTTGAGCCCCACATCAGGCTCTGTGCTGGCAGCATGGAGCCTGCTTGGGATTCTCTGTCTCCCTTTCTTTCTCTGTGCCTTCCCTCATGCTGTCTCTGTCTCTCTCAAAATAAAGAAATAAAGTTTTTAAGAAAAGCAAAAATCATAAAGAAAGAAACTTGTGGATTCAACTATATTAAAAATAGAATGGACTTTGAACAAAAGACACTATAAAGAAAGTGAAAGACAAGCCATAGGCTAAGAAAAACTGTTTTGTTTTTTTTTTTTGCAAAACACACCACAATAAAATATTTTTGTTCAGAACAAAAACACACTACAATTTAAAAGAAAAAGACAAAATACCAATCGAAAATAGGCAAAAACCATAGACATGCATTTTCCAGAAAAAAAAAACACCAAAGGTCATAAATGTATGAAAAGGTACTCATTTGAATAGTAATCAGTGAAATGTAAAAAAAAAAAAAAAATCCCAGTGATATAGAACTACACAACAAACAGAGTAGCAAAAATGTAAGTGCTAGAAAACAGCACAGGTTGGTAAGAATGTGCAGTGAAAACTTTTATACTCTGCTAACCGGAGGATAAATTGGCCCAACTGATTGGAAAGTAAAAATGAGTGGCTATACAATGGAGTACTACATGGCAATGAGAAAGAATGAAATCTGGGCATTTGTAGGAAAGTGGATGGACCTTGAGGATATCATGCTAAGCGAAATAAGTCAGTCAGAGAAAGACAGATACCATATGTTTGCACTCATAGGTCTAACAGGAAATTTTCAGAAT
>NC_043702.1:168378883-168473765 GCF_006229205.1 Suricata suricatta
ATTAGGTGATTAACTAGTTGTTACTTAACCTTCTAATTTCTGTATAAGTCTAATTACATGAAACAGAAGTTGGTGTTTTGATTTTTTACTTTGCTTTTCTGTTTGGAGTGTCATTGTAACTACTGTATTGTAAATGATGGAAAATAATTGCATATGTTAAAAAATATGAAACTTTATAAAGTAAAAAAAAATAAAATTTCAAAAAAAAATGAGTGGCTATAGCTCTATGTAAAAATTTAGATGCATCTCAAAGATACAGTATTGAGTAAAACATTCAACATCACAGAACATAGGCAGTATGACTTCATTTATATGAGGATGAAACACAGAAAGCAAGTAAATAATATATATTTAGTGAGGCATACATGTACCAAAGCAACAATGAGAAGAATGATTTACACCCAATCTAGACTGTGGTCTGCCCAAGCAGGGAGAGAAGGGGCAAGATCTGTGTAGGACCCACGGAATGTGAAGAGGTCCTGATGCTCAATTTGCTAAGTGGTCTGATGGGTCCATATGAGCTCATTTCAATACTTTTCTTTAAATTCTAAATATATGTTATATCTCCTCTTCTCTGTGGATAATGTATTTCATAATAAAAAAATTTTAATATCATGGAAATCCCAAGTTGGAAATATTTTAGGAGTCTCCAAAGAAAAGCCCCGTGGATTGCATATCAAGGCATAGCAATTCAGGGTAAGGAATAAGCTCAGAGGAAATACACAGAAAATACAACTCGCACAAACGAACCCTGTTACATAGACTGGGCAGCCAGGCAGAGAAGGAGAAGGCAAGTTTAGAATAGTCTAAATCTTGAAATAAAAAGAAAAGAAAAAAACCCCACTATATTGGCTTCAGAGAGAAAATACAAATTTCCATTCGAGTGAGAACCTTGTGAGCAGTGAAGCCACAGGATGGAATCCTGGTGGATCAGTGTGGCAGACCCAAGGAGCGCCCTGGGACCTCTTCCACAGGACTCAGGCACCCAGCACTGGCCTTGAGCAAGAACCCTGGGAGGGTGGGGGGCGGGAGAGGAACAGCAGCGGTCACAAGTCCAGGCGTGTGAGTTAACCCACAGCCAGTGGAAATGAACCCAAGGATCAAGTAGACAAAGGGAGGCATGGGGGAGGTGCAGAGAGAGACCAAGAGAAGAAAGAACTGACTAAATGAAACCAGACATCCATATAAATTAAGCTTTATTAAAATGGTGCCATGGTTCTGATTCTTTTAATGCTCATTTATTGGTTTGATAGATTCTTAGAGCTGGGAAGGGATGTTCCATGTGCTCTGGACAAAGTCGAATGAGGCTCCCCACATTCTCCTCTCCTTCCTTACCCTTCCCAGCCTCCCATCCCCAAAGAAAGATCTTTCCGTGTGTCCACAAGGAGCCCCTGGAACCATGCACCCTGAGAAGCAAAGTCCTGAGTCAGTGGCCCCAGCGACGAAGTGTAACCTATCCTGACCCAGCTTCTGGCTTTACCACTAAGGAAACATTTCTTACTGTCAAATGCAACTGACTGAAATACATTTTGCTAAAGAGGATGTTTTACCACGGAGGCACTAAAAGCTACACGGGCCACATTTCTGAAAGATCTATAAAGTTTAGCAGGAATTAAAGAAGAAATATATCAACATTTATGGAAGATTAATGAAAGACTGCCAAATGTGAAGCGTAATGTCCTTAAATTAGTCTGGGAAAAGAGAAATGGAACAAAACGTAGAGAGAGCTGGGATGAAATTCAGAAAGAAGGCTCCTAGGCGAACATCGGAGAAATGACAGACCAGGAGGAACCTCGGTGGCTCGGGGGCTTCCCCAAGGAGAGGAAGGAAGTGGTCCAGAGGAGACAGATCATTCGGGGGTCCACTGCCAGGGCTGGGCGAATGAAATGATCTGTTTCGTACTGTATCTTCCATCTTTAACGTCTCATTCCTGTCTAACTGCACCAGCTATCTATCTTACGCCAGGACATTTCATCAAAGATGTGTCATTTCTAGGGTGGGTAAATTGACCTTAGGATAAAATGAAAAATTCCAAACTTACTCAAACAGTCAAACAGGAGCTCTCTTCCCAAGGGGGTCCTCATAATGCACCCTGGCCCATTTTCCGAGTGTTTTCTAGATGAGGTTGGGAGGGATGGGGGATGGGGGATGGGGGAGGATCAGAGAGGGAGGGTAGGGGACAAATTGTTTTGCTTTAGGGTAGATATAAATAACATCTTAGGGTTTTGAATCAACAAAAAATATTCATGGGCGTATAAGGTTAGAACCTCTGATAAATCAGAGTGGACCTAATAAAAATACAAACTTAGGGCAGTTCATTTGAGCTCTCCAAATGCCATTTTTATTTATTTATTTATTTATTTATTTATTTATTTATTATTGCAAACGCAGAAAAGAGTAATCACTCCTGAGGGTCCTGAAGAGCAAATGACAAGTGACAAGTGACAGTCTTTTGTCACTGTAAACAGTAACGCTTTCAGAGCAGAGGACTCTGTTGGTGTCCAGACAACATGTACTTTGTCATAGTTTAACTACACCATGCACTTGCTTTCTAGAACATATTCAATGAGGTAAGCATGTTCCCATGCGATCCAAAACAATACCACACACAAACGGTGAGCGCCTTCTGTATGTCTCACAATGTCCTTTTTAACACAAGTTTACTTATTTATTTTAAGAGAGAGAGAGAGAGAAAATGAGCAGGGGAGGGACAGAGAGCGGGAAAGAGAGGATTGCAAGCAGGCTCCACGCTGTCTTCTCAGAGCCTGATGCAATGATCCCAGGAACCATGAGATCATGCCCTGAGCTGTGATCAAGAGTCAGGCACTTAACCAACTGAGCCACCCAGGCGCCCCATGTATGTTGCACAGTGTCCTAAGCACTAATTCATTCTGTACAAAACCCTCATGAAGCAGCCATCATTTCTATCTTCATTTACCAGAGGAACCACATAAGCCTTAAAGAGATTTGTTTTGAGGCACCTGGGTGGCTCAGTCGGTTAAGCGATGGACTCCATTTCCCCTCAAGTCATGATTTCATGGCTTCATGGGTTCAAGTCCCACATAGGGCTCTGCGCTGGCAGTACAGCACCTGCTTGGGATTCTCTTTCTCCCTTGTTCTATGCCCCTCTCCCACTTACACTGTCTGTCTCTCTCAAAATACACTAAAAAATTAAATAAAGAAATTTTATTTTTTTGCTTGAGGTCAAATAATAACTAATGGGGAGGATGCCAAGTTAGTCCCGCCACTCAAAAACTTGGTGATCTTGGAGAGCTCCTGGCCAAAATAGAACGGCACTCTCCTCTTGGGATAATTAGGGGGGATTTTATAGAGTTCCTGGCACAGAGTAAATAGACAAAGAAGTTCATTTATATTGTAGAAAGCAGTGGTTTCTAGAATTTGGCTTACACCAGTATTACTTGTGAAAGTTTTAGAAAAATACAAAGCAATGAGCTCTACTCCAGGTCTGTCTACTAAGGCAGGATCTCTAGGAATGGGGTCTATGAATTGGTATTTTGAGAAAGTTTCCTCCCAAGGGATTCTGTTGCAGTAGGTGCAGAGCCGTTGTGCCTGGTTGGAATGTGCTTCCTGGGCACAGGAATATGCTTCAATCTGCCCCTTGAAGGCATGTAAGATGTAAACGGGAGGGGTGGAGCAGCAAGCACCCCCCAGTAAGTAGCCTCCTGGTTACGACCACTGAATCCTCTCTCTTGAGGTTGGAGCCTCATCAGAATGTTCTCAGCAGCTGGCGAGAGAGACACATCCAGACCAGACAGCTCCATCTCTCCTGTATGATGCAGTGGGCGAGGACTTCTCTGGCCCAAAGAGAAGGTCTCTGTAGGCAGGACGCTTATTGTACCCAATTCAAAGTTCTCAGCATCCTGAGAGCCCATCTCGCTTCAAAACTAAAGCACCAGCAATGTCAGGAAGCCAGATTCCATTTGTCCAAAAACAATTCCCTTTCTCCCTTCTCTGTGGCTGCTGGTCCCTTGCCTTTGTTTCTGCGAGTGCTTCTGTTGAAAACAAGACAGCAGGCTCCAAACAGAGTTGCTTATGGTAAGTCCCATGTCACCCCACGGAGATGGGATTGTCTCTCCTAGGAACAGAATCCTAACCCTGCCGATCAGGAATGACTGATCAGTTCTACTTACTTAGGGAGTCCGCCCGATTTACCCCTGTTGTTCCCTGAAGGAAAGTGACCTGCCATTAGCCCTCTTTGGCCACATGTAACTTCCTTGATCCTTTTCCCGTCTGGCTATGAAACTCTTTCATTTTTGTATAGCACCTCGGAGCTCCTTTACGTCTGCTGGATCTGGTGCTGCCTGATTCAAATCCATTTTTGCTCAAATTAAGCTCTTAGCATTTTTAATGTGCCTCAGTTTATCTTTCAATGGCTCCCATTAGGACTCCTTGAGTGGCTGGCTCCCTTGAGCATCTCCTCCCCACCACCCCCCACCTCCCATTTTCTCTCCTGCGTGTTTATCCTATTTACAGCTTGTTGTGCTTGAAGCTTGACCCTTTTTTTGTTCAGAAAATCAGCACCCTCCCACCTCATTGTATCCAGGCTGGTGGTAAATTGAGACTATTGTCTCCCTGAGTCCTTTGGGGCTACTGAGTTTTGGGAATCCATTGATTCTGTATTTGCATATGTTTATTAGTGAGCATCCAAACATCTCATCTACATAAACAAAAGAAGAACATCTGTTTTCCTTTCCTCACCAGTATTGATCATAGATTTTTCAGGGGCTTTATTGCTGGGTGTCCCTTGATACCTGACCCCAGCATGTAATACAGAGCCACCTCCTGGCTGAGAGAGAGTGAGAGAGAAAGAGAGAAGGATGGGAGAGAAGAAAGAGAAGTAGTGCCCCTGGAAGAGTAGAAAGTTCCAAGAGCCTGTGCAGCCCTAAACCTTGACTGAGACTTAAGGCAGTGGGGGATGGGAATGGGGAATGGGGGGCAGTGCTTCTTTCCCAGAAGTCCTGGACCTCCATCCTTAGCAAAAGTAAATATCATGGCCATTATGTTTATCATGAAAAAGCCCTTTTTGGATGGCAGGACCTCAGTGACTATATTCCCCCCAAATCAGAGATTATATTATTTTGACTCCAAAACTAGAAACTGTCACACACTGCTTGTGTAGAACCAAAATTAATCTGTTTACTCCTTTGTCCACTCTTGTGGACACAGAACTGGCGTCCCTGACACAGAACTGCGAATGGGGGAGACACTGATGCAATTAGTGAAACTGGAGGGGGGGGGCATTCAGCTATTTGTAAAAGAATAACAAGTATATAGAAAACACCAGACTAGGAGCCTGAGCCGTGTGTGTGCCCCAGGCTCTGAGGCCCCAAAGGTTAAGTGAGCTTGGCCCCAGGCTCCCTCCTCCAGGCCTTAGCTGCCTCATGCCAGTGGACAAGTTGTAAAATCTCTAAGGTCCCCTCCATATTTCTCATAGTGAATCTCTGGGCAGTCAGCGTGAGAGCTCATGTTCCAGTTACGTTCCAGGAGTGGGGGCTGAGGATCAACAAGATACAGCACACTGCTGGCCAGGGCACATTCAGGACCGGAAGTCTGTCTTCCAACTTCCGGGCTTGTGTTTTGCTCACTCAAGCCTTCACTCCACACATCCTCTCATTGAGAGTCCCGGACATGGTCATCACAGGGTTTTGGTGTCCCTGGATGTGTCAGCCCTTGAGTGACATCTCCTTTACCAGGAACAAAGTAGAGGCACAACAGAAAATGACAGAGACATAAGTAGCAATCCAGAGAATCAAGTGTTCTTAGGAATAAAATTTAGACCTCAAGGACAAGAGAGGGATCATTTTAATGTTTAAATCTCCCTCCATGGGTCTCAGGCACAGCTCATGACACAGCGGTTTCCAGGAACACAGCTGGAGGCAAACCCTCTGTCCCTGAGGGGCCAACATGTAGTAGGACTTTCTCCTTGGATTTTCCAGAGCAGTGTGGCCAGACAAGTTTCCTGGGCCAGGATCAGAAGTGGGTTACTCCCTCATTCTTTTGTGCTTATTGCCCAACCTACCAGCATGGTTCTATGTTGGGACACCAGTCAACCGTAACCCCTTCGCCTCATCATACCTGCCCAGCAAAATGTCCGTCCTGTGAAATGCAGCTCTCCACTCACACTGCATCTGCACCTAAGCAGTTGAAGGCTGCTGATGGAAAACACACACACACACACACACACACACACACGCGCGCGCGCGCGCGTGCGCGCGCATGCACACAGGCACGAGTGCTTTCCTTTTAATTCCGAGTCATTGTTGTGGGCATCCTGCCCTGAAGACTATTCAGCTAGAGTCCAGGTCCATTCACTTGCTCCTCCTCCACATCGTGGAGTCCATTCTTCCTCACTTACTCTAGTATTCCCCAAAATACCCTTCTGCTCTTCCACCTTCAATTCCTTCCTCTCTACCAGATCATGACCATCAGGACACAAATCTCAACATCATGCTTTAATCTCATCTGTCTAGGAAGGAAATAAGCAAAGTCCCCTCAGCCCTGATTTCCAGCAGCTTCCATCTCATGCCTTTGTTCCTGTTGGTACTCAAATGCCTCAGAAACGTTGTGTGTGCTCACTGGCTCTACGCCCTCACAGCTCATCCTCTCAAGTCACTCTGGACATTGGCCCACATCTCCGAGCCCTGAATCAGGACTCTTCAAGGCCAACAATAACTTGCATTTTGCAAGTCAGATTGCTATTTACACCTTATTCAAATTCTGCCCAGCATTTGACTCCATTGGTCACACCCTACAGCTTTTAATACTTTCTTCTGTAGTGTGATTTAGTATATCACATTCACCCCATCTTCCTCCGACTTCACTGCCTTCTCAGTCCCTTACCTGATATCTCTTTCTCTGCAACCTCCATAAATGTTATAGTGCTCCAAGGACTCGAAGAATGTGCCTATGTCTTGCTCTACCTTTCTCCTCAGTTGATCTTTCTAAGTGCTATGTAATACATGTATTTAAGATAAGTATATTTAAAATACGTATTAATATATAATCATCATGTTTTCACATATATGTATATACATATACTCCTGTGTGTGTGTGTGTGTGTGTGTGTGTGTGCGTGCAAATATATATATATTTTTTTCAGAATTCCCGAAAGCATGTCTCCAGGCTGGACTTCTCTACAGAGTTTGTAAATATAAGTGCTAATTTGGCATTCCCCCATTTAGATCTCTGACAGTACCTGAAACACAACACAGCCACAACACAGATCATATTTCACTACCCCCCTTAGCCTTCCTCACCTTAGTGAATGACACCATCATCTACTCAGCTGGCAAAATACAAAACCCAATTGTTTTTCCTTCATGCCCTCCATTTAATTCTTTAGCATATAATGTCAAAAACAAGCATTTCCAAAATATATCCAGGACTCAGCCACTTCCCACCACCTTCTCTGTAATGACTTGATTCCAGAGTCAGGGGATGAATGAATAATGGGATGGTACCTACAGAGAAAAGAGTGTTTGGGAAAATATTTTTCATTCTTCCCCTGGTGTAATGTCAGATCAGCATAAAGAGAGAGTTTATGAGATGTGAGCGCTGATATCTATATGCATCCTGGAAGAGGGGTCATGCTGTTGCCATAACTCACTGGAGCTCTGGCTGAAAACAAATTAAAAATTGAGTCGAGGCAGGTTCACAAAGGAATGTTCAGAAGTTTAGAACCCTGGTTTGTTTAACCTTATATTTCTGTATACTACTGACATCGGGCTTTTTAGAAGGATTGACTTTCTTTCCGGAGTTTTAGTTAAGACAACATTCTGAAACTTCTGCTTCCAGAAAACTTAAAGATACAAGGATGAGATTTACCCTCTCTGTTGAAACAAATACCTACCAAATACATGAAACAACCATTTTGAAAACATTGTATATCAAGCAACAAAGGACAGCACAATCTCAGAAATAGGAAGCAATCTGAATAAGTCCCTGTGGCTGTCCCAATCAGTTGACAAGGAATCCTGGTGACCTTTTCCAGTAACAGTGACTAACGAGTATATATGGCCCTATGTGCCTAGCACTGCTCTAAGGACTTTGCATATAAAGTCTTAATCTCTGCTTGTGTTTCCAAGTGGCCTTCCTCCCTAGGAGCTGGTTGTTAATGAACTTTTTGTGATTTCTTCACATTGCTGCAGACTTGAAAATTTTGCCCCATCCCCTCCCACATCGTTCTCAGCTCTGCCAGCCCCCACCATCTGCCACACGCTCAAGAGATCTTCCTGACAGAGGCAGAGATTGGAGTTATGCAGCCACAAGCCAAGGAATGCCGGGATACACCAGGAGCCAGAAGAGACAAGGAGGAACTCTTTCCTGGAGCCTTCCGAGGGAGCACGGTCTTCCTGACACCTTGATTTCAGACTTCTAGGCTCTTCTTACAAAAGAAGATGTCTCTGTTTCTGGTATTTACCAAGTTTTTGGTAGTCAATTACAGCAGCTTTGGGAAAATAGTACTGATTTGGGGTTCCAGTGCCTGAACCTAAATTAGTTTTGCCTGATGGTTTCTAAAGCCATTTATCTCTGAGTGCCCCAGACTGGTCCATGTTGTTTGGTTCTTCTAGTGGTTTTCTAGAGTCCCAAAGCCATACAGAAACATGTAGAACTACAGTTTGTGGGTTGTCAGAATTTTCTAAGACAGCAAGAGGAGAGCGACAATCTGATAAACAACAGCTTTGGCTTGGCCAACAGTTGACCTTGATGGTTGGATTAAATGGTTCTACAATTGACTCATTTTTCTCTACTGTCACCAGGGACCACATTTTAAAGGAGGAAGAGAATCTACAGCTCTTTGGTTCTTCTTGCTCTTCTTCCAGGGGCAGTACCTTTCTTGAACTCTGTGATCTCACTTTGACACCTGGTTCAGTTTTTGTGTTATGACTCAGTAGTTTTCAGCATATTCAATATCTCTCTGACTTCCAGTCAAGATAGCATTGCGAAAACTACTCTTTTGGACAAGTTGGATTAACAGGGACTGGATTTATCCTCCTCTTGAAACAAATAAAATGCCATGCGAAATCATGAAACAACATAGTTCAAGATGTTAGATATGAGACAACAAAGGAGTAGGAAATCTTGGAAACATGAAACGAACGAACTAAGTCCTATGAGTTCCACATATTGCTGCCTGGAAAAAGAACTACAGCATAGGGAAAGGAAGCCTGGACAGACAGTCCCTGAGGTGAGACAATGAAGCTAGAAGTACAGTTAGGCTAAGGCTGCTAGAGTTTTCAGGGAAGACTCTCAAAGAAAAGAGAACCACATGAGGACAGAACATGGAAATCTGCAGAGTCCTACTTACGTCTCTAGCTTACTACTGATCAACAGCTATGTTTATGGAAAGGAGCAAAACCCAGGGAAAGATCGACCTGAAGGATTAGAAGGACCAATTACTTATCCTTCAACAGAGCCAAGAATATTGCCTGTTCCCACCAGCCAGAGTAGCAAATCTCATAATTGATGGGCCATTAAGCAGAGTACTCAAAAGAGTCTGGCTCTGCTGTGGGGCAAAATTAGGCTAGACTAGACAGGTTTCCATCCCACCTAAGGAAGCTTAAAAGAAAGATCCAAAAGATTTAAACTCTTTCTGAATAATAAAACTGCTTTGTAAAACAAAGTTCAAAAAGATACTTTTAGGAGTCTAAAAACATCGATCACAGGAAAAGTAACAATCACAAAGTCTGTCATTCAGTCAAAAATTCCCTGACATAAGAAGAATCAGGAAATGTGACCCATAATGTAGATAAAGAAATCGACTGCAACTGACCAAGAAATGACACAGATGATGTAACTAGTGTAAGAGTCATTAAAACACTATTTAAAACTGTTTTTTGTAAGTTCAAAAAACTAGAAGAGCAATTGAAACTATAGGTTAAGACATGGAATATGGCTTTTAAAAAGACATAAATTGACCTTCCAGAGACAAATCTACAATACATAAAATGGAAATTAACTGAATGGAATTGACAGCAGATTATATATTTCACCTTATTAAGTTAGTAGTCAAGTCCTATGAAAATGGAGGTTGCATTTTTTTTAAAGTGAGAGATATGAAGGGATGCCTGGGTGGGTCAGTTGGCTAAGGGTCAGATTCTTGGTTTTGGCTCAGGTCATGATCTCCTGGTTTGTGGGTTTGAGCCCCACATTGGGTCCTGGGCTGATGGTGTGGAAACTGCTTGGGATTCTCTCTCCCCCTCTCTTGGCCCCTCCCATCTCTCAAAATAAATAAATAAACATGTTTAAAAATAAAAATGAAAATGAAAGAGAAGTTAAAAGATGTGGAGGATACACTGATAGGCCCCAACATAGATCCCAGAAGAAGAGTAGAGAGGGCATAGTGAAAAGGTACATTTAAAGAATTAATATCTGATAGTTTTTTTGTACTTGAGAAAAGCCACAAATCCTCAGAAGGCAGACAGAACCCTCTGAGTCCTTGCTTAGAAGGTCTAGTATGATTTTGAATTTTATCATAGCTCCTCTGACACTTCATTCCTCAACTATGCAACGGGTTTTATTCTTTCCCCATTGGCTTCAAGTGAGAAATAACGTGTTAAAATGGGCAAGTAATAAATTGTATGATTTATCTTGAATGTATCATAGATAAGCTGCTATATAATGATTGCCACTTCAGATAGCTGTGAAATTAGGTGATTAACTAGTTGTTACTTAACCTTCTAATTTCTGTATAAGTCTAATTACATGAAATAGAAGTTGGGGTTCTGATTTTTTACTTTGCTTACCCATTTGAAGTGTCATTGTAACTACTGTATTGTAAATGATGGAAAATAATTGCATATGTTAAAAAATAGTGTTATATTCTAAAAAAATAAAATAAAAAATAAAGTTACAAAAAAAAAAAAAAGAATGAACACAGTGTCTGCCACATAAGGGTTAAATAAATGTTAGTTCCTTTAATTATTATTATTTTCTAAATTTTTTATGTTTTTATTTATTTTTGAGAGACAGAGAGAGACAGTGCAAGCAGGGGAGGGTCAGAGAGAGAGGGAGACACAGAATCTGAAGCAGACTCCAGGCTCTGAGCTAGCTGTCAGCACAGAGCCCGATGCGGGGCTCAAACCCATAAACCATGAGATCGTGACCTGAGCCGAAGCCGGACGCTTAACCGACTGAGCCACCCAGGCGCCCCTAATTATTGTTATTATTTTCTACTCCAGATCTTGTTTTCTTTCTAACAGTCTACACTGGAATCTAAACTGTGTTCATCATAGGAGTTAGACATAGCAAATAAATGTCTTTAGCACAGAGTTTCTTTCATAATTCTAGACTCTTTTTGACTACATATTTTTTACATCTGCCCCTAAATGTTAGCCGAAATTCAAGATCTTCCCCCCTCCCCACCTTCAATCAATTATTGCTTCCGTCCGGCTCCCCCTTCCCTTCTCCATGCCCCCCCTCCTTCCCCTCTTCCTCCTCCTCCTCCTTTTTCCTTTTCAGTGAAAACTACCACCCAGTTTCCCAAGCTGGAGATGGAGGAGCTCTTTCCAGTCACTACCGTGCTCAATGGACTCATACTTCCCTCCCCACTGACAGTCCATCTTTCAAAGCAACGTCATTTCCCAGGAAGCCTAAGGACCTGCCTTCGACTCGTACCCTTGTCTCTCATCAGGACTAGAACCAACTCATTTTTTACACTGTCCCGGGGGCTTCTTTCTGAAACATGTATCTAATTCTATAACTCTCTTACTTAAAATATTTAATGAGAGTCCCACATTTGCTGGATAATGTCTAAATTCCTTAACATATATACAAAATCCCTCCTGAATTGGCCTTAGCCTCCCTCTCTTCATCCTCCAGAACGTCCCTGCTCGCACAGTGCAAGTCTGTGCAGTAGGCAGAGTACATATTCTTTTTCTCATTTTACTGATGTTTGTCTGTAGCATTGTAGCTTGTGGTGGATGAAAGCTTGATTTGGCAGGGCACACCATCCCCCCACCCTGGACCTTTGCTTTATCATCTGGGTGAGAAAGAGGTTGGGGTCCACGTTCTTTCCAACCATAGCGTGGAATGCTTCCCTATTCATTACTCACGGCCATACATGTCTTATGTTACGTTTCTGAAGGGGGCGATTAATAGAAAGGGAAAAAGGTCACCAACGAAGAATGTAACTATGTCTCCTTCATGACAGAATAGGCTCTCATCCACTTGGAATGGTTTACAGGTGGCTCTGCTCTGTGTCTGCACATAATAAGTGCTCAACAAATGTTTGTCAAGTAAATGAAGCCTACGAGCACTTTACGCCTTCTGGGCTTACAAAGCCCTTGATTCTACATTAAGTCATTTGACTCTACAATATCCTCACAAAGCGGCCAGAGCAGCTATCTTAATTCTGTCTTCTAGACCCAAGAAACTGAGCCTCCGAGCATCTACGTGACCAGGCCAAGGTCACAGAGCCGGGTCTCAGACTGAGGGCTTTTACCTCTCCCTCCTGTGTTCTCTCCCTGGCATAGGCAAGTCTCGTAACTCTAAGACACAGTCCTAAAATAACACAAAGGACTCAGCCAGGCCCCTTCTTTGTTCCCTTGACCTCATTAAAGCTTTAAATGGAACTTGTCCTCACAAACTTAGGGCGCACCATCAAATCCGTCTGAGCTTCCAGGGCACGTAGCAACAGCTTGCTTCAATCTAATAATTGGCCAAAGTAGAACCACAGAAAGGACATAAAAAAGGCAAATTGTTATTTTTCAAAACCAAGCCATTCCCCTGCCTAAAAGGTTCACAGCGTTTTCCTTTTCCAAGAAAATATTTATCCCTCTAAAAGATTTCTTCCCGTTAACAATATTTTTACAGCCTTTGTGATGCTTTTACAGCATTTTAGATGCTACCTAAATACTATATATTTCAGGAATGGACCCATTACATTAAGAACGCTGCATATGTTTAAAAGTGTCTTTTATGAGGTTTATTAAAAGAAGCCATAAATTTCTGAGAAAGGTTTAAGCCATATTACATTGATCTTACTTCTCATTTAAACAAAATGTAAAATTTAAGTAAAACCTTGATGTGGAATGTAAACTCGCTCATATACCCTGAGCTTACTCATTCACACGTGCCACCTCTAAAATATTAAATCATCTGTGAACCACTCCATTTCTTTGAGTGTTTTCCAATCACAACAAATAGCTTTCTGGTGATTGCTTGTACCTGTTGAGTTTCTTAGATTCGTTCACCGGGAGTGAGGAATGGGTGTTGCCGGTTGGATACAAAGTAGGTTTTTAAAACCATTCTTGGCCCTGCACACCAAGGGCAATCTGCCGCCCAGGGTAGCCCTTCTTGTGCCCTCTCCTAAAATGAATTCATGCGCAAAAGGTAGGTACTGTTATTATCATCATCCCCAGTTTATAGATGGAGACACTGGGGGCACACGGAAGTGTTGAGTCATTTCCGGAGGTCACCCAGTTAATAAGGACTATTGTCACGACACGAACCCAGGCATGCCGGCCCCAGATGACCACAACCCGACTTCACTGCATACCTGACGCTACTCTGCCTTCCTCTTCATAAGGTTAGTATGAGGATTAGAGGAGAGAATACGTCATTTAATACAGAGCTTGACAGATGGCACTCAGCAGGATGAATGGTTACTAACATCATTATTACTAGTAGCTAGTATGCGTTAAGGCTGGCTTTTTTTTTTTTTAACCAGGGTTTTTCTTTACGAGAGCCAAAGCAAATTGTATTGTGCGCCCAAAATTACCCTCGTGGCCCAGTCCCTGTAAAATGAGGTGAGCACTGCTTGCCTAGCAAGGAAGTAGAAGTTACCAGATGAACTATGTAGGAAAAAAGGGTGGTTCCAACCAATAGCGTGTAGGACTCCTTCTATAAGGTCTCTGGGCCTTTTTAGCACTAGCACACAGTCTCCTTGAATTTGAGGGTGGCACCTCATCTTTCCATTCAAATCCCCAAAGCCTCAATTCAGAGCAATTGCTATTAGTTTTGCCTTCGAGGTGTTGTATTTGGATGGGCATGGATTCTTCTTTCTGGAATGTTCTTCTCCCACTTCTCCACATGACAAACTCTTATTCATCCTTCATATCAAGGTCCAATTTCCCCTTCTTGCAGATTTTATTGACACTTCTTAAATAATATTTATAAGATTGTAGTGTAGTTATATGCTTGCATGTCTGTTTCTCCCACTCGCGTCCATGCCCAGAATTGCTTGAGGAAAGGGACCGTGCATTATTCACCTCTGTATCCCTCCACCTTGCACTAAGCCTGGTCCAAAGGAAATTTTCTTTAAGAAATATGGTAAGTAGATGAGAGTGTGATGATCGGGTGGTGTCTGATTATCTATTTGACCTCGAGGACAGGTCATGTCAGAATCAGGAGCCAGAAAACAAGAAAACCTCACCCACCCTCTATGCTGTGTCTGAGCTGAGATTTATAGATGTCATGGTGCAAAAAACCTGAATCGTTAAACTTTGACCTTTCCTGGTCCACAGAAAATATGACTATATGCTCAAAATTAGTTGCTACAGGGGCACCTGGGTGGCTCAGTCCGTTGAGCATCTGGCTTCAGCGACAGGTCATGGGTTGTGGGTTCGAGCCCTGCATCAGGCTCTGTGCTGACAGCTAACTCAGAGCCTAGAGCCTGTCTTCAGATACTGTGCTCCCTCTCTCTCTGATGCTCTCCTGCTCACACTGTCTCTCTCTCTCTCAAAAGTAAATAAAACATTAAAAAAATAAAAATAAAATAAATTAGTTGCCATAAAGCCAGCCCCAGTGGTGCGGTCTCTTGCTGCCTGAAGGTTTTCCTGTGCCACCCAGTCCCCAGGTCCCCATCTTGAGTTCCTCTTAAAGTTCAGTCTCAGTGGCCTCTGACAACCATTTGTCACGTGCCTTCTCAGAAATGGTTTGGAAAACTTGGAAATGAAAACTGCTCCCTGACAAAACCTAAGCCAAAGAAATCAAATCCACGATTTCTAGCAAACGGACAGAAAGTTGCTTCCATCAGAGCGCCACTATGGAAAACATTCAAAACTTTCACGTAGGGCTAAGACTTCAGAGAAGCTCTTAGGAAAGGTGACCGTGAGCCCTGGCTCCTGTCCATTTCACAGCCTACTAACCCTCTGCTAGATTTTTGTATTTTGAAAAGAAAGCCTTTTGTGTACTGGTTTTCTGAAGGGACTGTTAAGTGGTAGACTTGAACTCGGACATCTCACCTAACTCCCTATGTAGCAGTGACATCTACTGGGGAATACTGTCACTTCGGGGCTTCTGCATTTGTATTGTACTAAGTAACTTTAAAAACGTTAACTCCTTCATCTTTGTAACAACTCTATGGTCTACATTTGCTCATGGGGAAACTAAGATTCAGATCCAATGTCACACAGCTGCTATGTGGCAGGGCTGAGATTTGAACCCAGAGCAACGTGACTCCAGGGTCGGTATTCTTAACCGTTAAGACCTATCGTCTCCTCTACTGTTCAGCTTTTGTACTTTGAACGTGCCCGTGATCTACCACTTTGCACGTTGCTTCAAAATTACCTGTATAGATGTCTATGTCCCCCAGCAATCCTGTCCTCAGGAACCTGTCCCTCGTTCGTGTCATGTCATGTCATACCTAGCGCAGTTCCTGACACAGAAGAGGGACTTACTAATAGCTGTGGAATTAATGTTGCATAAATGAACAAATGACTGAGCAAAAGTCCTAGTGTATGTGGGAGGTGGAGATGGGGTGGGGAGAGAGACCGTAAAGAAGGTTTGGCTGTTCTCTGTGGAGCCTCCGTCCATCACGCTGTGGTTCTCAGAAATGCGAGCAGGGTGTCTATAGTTCAAGTCTGGGCATCCTTGAAATTTGTAGAGCCTCCACCTGACTTTCAGAATTGAGTCCACATTGCCCAGCTCGGAAAAGAAGACCCAGGGTGACCTGCCCTCTATCTACCTCTCCAGCTTCTGCATGTACAATAGCTTGCACCTTTTGCTCCAGTGACTTCTCTGATCCAGCCCGCCTCTCACATCTCTGAACCTTGACATAGCCTTGGGCTACAATACTCCTTTTACCCTGCAGTCTGCTTCCTGCTTTGCTGAGAAACTTTTATTCACTTTTCACGACTCCCATTATCTTCTCTGGGAAGACTTCCCAGAGGTGCCAGATGGGGCTGTAAAATAACAATGTCATGGGCAGAAGAGGTGTCGTGTGGTGGAGTTAAGTGGCCTGGGACTGAATCAGTCTGGCCATTGACTAGGTACGTGACCTTGAGCAGGTTACTTAACTGTTCGGCACCTCAGTCCCCCTTTTTCAAAATAAGAGGTCAGTTGAGTGTCCGCTCAGGTCATAATCTCACAGTTCATGAGTTTGAATCTTACATGAAACTATCTTCAAGAAAATAGGGGCGCCTGGGTGGCTCCGTTGGTTGAGCATCTGACTTCAGCTCAGGTAGGTGATGATCTTACAGTCCATGAGTTTGAGCCCTACGTTGGGATCTGTGTTGACAGCTCAGAGCCTGGAGCCTGCTCAGATTCTGTGTCTCCCTCTCTCTCTTCCCCTCCCCTGTTCGTGCTCTATCTCTCTTTCTCAAAAACAAAATAAACATTAAATAAAATAAAGGTGTTGACAAAATAGGATAATGAAAAGAGTATATGCTTCACAGTGTTGAAAGTATCAACGGAGTGAAAAAATGCAATGTAAGGAAAATCTTAATAAATGTAAACCTCTCCTAGTGGCTGCGCACAGTAAGGGGAATTGAGGTGTTTGCGGTGCTTACTGTGATTACTGTCTATTTTCTCCTCTCTTTTCCGACCAGTCAACGAGCTCTTTAACCAAGACTGATTCTGCAATGTCTTGGGGTCCCCAGGGCCTAGAAAGTGCCTGCTAAGAAATGTAACATGTAGGAGAGGGAGAGGCAGCAGGATGGAAAGAAATGTGCTTGGTTCTACATGCGGGTATGGAGTCCCATAAACACATCGGGAGTCTAAGAGCAGCTCTGAGCAAGACAAAGAGCAGGAATGGCACAGAGAAGAGTGCTGGACTGCGGCCTCTGTCCCCTCTTCCCTGAGTCTGGTTCTGTGCACCAAGTTCAGCCATATGCTCCATGCCTCGGATCCCTCCCTTTCTCCAGACCATCCCCCACCAAGACATCGTTCGAAAGTTGCAGCCATTTCCACACATGGAAAACACATTGAAGCCATTCTGGATGGTCATTACAAAGAGACAGAAACCAAAGCGATGTGATCTCTCGGGGCCAGGTTTCATCAGCTGGGTGGGGAGCCTTCTGGGAGGGGTCAGCGCAAATCACCCTGGAACCCGCGCGGCTCCAAGATGATCTCCCTAAGGCTCCCCCTTGGTGACTGGCAACTCCAGTGTTGGAACCTGTCCTCGGTTTAGGTCATTCTGTTTCCAGAAAGACCCCATTCAAAATGCACAGATGTACTCAAGACGGCTAATCTCACTGACACACAGGAAGCATTTGGTGTTTTTTTACCTCCCAGGAAAGCAGACATTTTGAAAACCTGAGAGAATGAGCTAGTTCGAGTTGTGGAGAGGAAAAAAATAGAGCTGTCATTTAATGAATATTTTCTATGTGCCATTAGGCTTCTAGAAAATGTCCTTGGAAGTATTTCACTAGTAAGTGTTGTACTGGAAAGTCAAGCTGACCACCTGGCCCTGTGTTGACGGAAGGTGGTGAGCTGCAGAGAAGAGAGGGCAGCTCAGAAGGAGTTGCCATGTGGACAGCTGGCCAAGTATCTGCAAAGTTAAGTTCTCAGTGGACAGTATTAGAGCCTTTCGGGGGTGAAAAGACGCTGTTAGGTAGGGGACATGGTGGCACAGCCATTCAGGGCCATTCTTACCCCTCACTGTGTAGCCACAAAGTAACATATGGGTTATGAATCTGACTCTCTTTCTCTGTTTTCCATCAAAACCCATTCTCAAGACGAACTGAGTGACTAAGGTCTTTCCAGCCAGGTCGTGAGATGCTGGGTGAGGCCCGTCCACATGCTCCCACCCCGGAACAGAGCAGGTTCTGGGGGCAGAGGATGCAGGCAGACCCAGACCCGCTCCCAGAACCCAAACCCCAGAGACCTTCCAGTAAGCCTGGTGGGGCAAGTCCCTGAAGTCCTGTCCCTCCCCGATGGGCCCCGCCCCCACTCCTTGCTACTTTCCCTTTGTGGGCCCTCGTCCTCTCTCTCTGGGGACCTCGCAGGATCCTCCTGACTGGCCTGCCTCCGGGTTCTGTCCTGTCTTCAGAACAGGCCCACTTCTCCTAACAAAGCCCGTGAAAAGCTGGTAATCCGCCCTCGTGTGCTTCCGAAGCTTCCACACTCATCACTCCAGCCCAGAGGAGCTGGGGAAGCTCCTGCCACCCAGGGCAGACACATTCACCCCAGAACCTTGACTCCTGGTGGGCTCAGCCTCACTCGGTGGCCACTGTACACTTAACAGCATGCCTCCAGCCTTCACTGCTAGCTCCCTCTGCGGTCCTCTTGGGAAACTTCCTCCTCCTCTCCATGCTCCCAATGCCTTGTCCGGCGAGGCCAGTCACTTCTGCTTCCTGAGACTGTGAGCCGGTGTCTCCTAGTGGTCTGTGTATCTGCCCTCCATGGTCCTGTCACCCCATAAGGCACATGGTAGGGGCACAAATCATATATGAAGGAAAATGAGGGAGAACTTGAGAGAGAGAGGACAGGAGAGAGGGAGGGAGGGAGGAAGGAAGGTAGGAAGGGAGGGAGGAAGGAAGGTAGGAAGGAAGAGAGGAAGGGAGGAAAGAAGGAAGGAAAAGAGGAAAGAAGGAAGGAAGAGGAAGGAAGGAAAGAAAGAAGGAAGGAAGGAAGGAAGGAAGGAAGGAAGGAAGGAAGGAAGGAAGGAAAGAAGAGGAAGGAAGGGATCTTAACAATGAGTAACTGGACAGTGAAGTCGTATAGAGGGCTGGGAGAACACACAACAGTAATTGACCACAGAAGAAACAAGGAGAGGGAATTTCTGCTAGGTTTTGAAAGGTGATAATTCTTCCCTACTTTTGGATTCCTCTGGGTGCACGCTAGAAGTCCAATGCGCTATCCATTGCGCCACAGAATCTACACTCTTCCCTACTTTTGGTAGAGATACATTTAAAAAACTTTTAATGTTTTTATTTATTTTTGAGGGGGAAGGGGCAGAGAGAGAGGGAGACACAGAATCTGAAGCAGGCTTCAGGCTCTGAGCTGTCAGCACAGAACCCAACGCAGATTCAAACCAGAGAACAGGGAGATCATGACCTGAGCCAAAGTCAGATGCCTAACTGACTGAGCCCCCCAGGTACCCCTGGTAGAGATACATCTTGAAGAAGCAAAGAGTATACCTTTGGGGGCTAGTAAAAGTCCCCTAACGGGGATGAGTTCGATGTTCAGAATTATGTTATCAGGAGCTCCTGAGTTCACATCACTAAACAGAGGCCTTCCTGGATTCGTCAACTTTCCTAACACGACTTTCCTATCCTGGGGAAATCCAGGCAGCCGTACCTCTCTTGCAAGGCTGCTGAAAACTTCTGGGAATGACTCGGGGCACAAAAAGGCTGCCTGGACCCTGGTGTCTCTCCCTTCCCATCCCTCCTGATGCCACTCGCCTGCTTGGAGCTCCCCTTCTGCGTGCAGACCTGTCTCACTGGAAGACCTCACTTGGTTCTCATGATCAGAGATCCAGATTTCTGATGTGCGTCTGGAAAGGGCACGGGGCTAGCAGCTTGTCCGGGCCCTGCATTCTCATCAGTCCCCACGTAAATGCTCTGGGCTCCCAAAAGCTTTAAAGACTCCCCCTGGGTTTTCTTGTCATTGTTACCACAGACTTAACCTTGGAAATGGGAGGAGGGAAGGTAATAAAAGTCAGGAGGAAGTACTCTAGGTTTTTTTTTCCCCCTCCATGGCCAACTTGTTGGAAATGACTAGCTTTTAATTACCGCTTTACTGTTTGCTATCAGGTCCTGCTGCACTTAAAGGCAAAACAACTAAAATATTTGTATGCATAGATATGACCTCAGGATGGGAAAGCCATTTGTGGTGAGTTCTGCGTGCACTATATGAGCAACACGACTCAGGCTTGGGCTTTTCCAGGGCCACGCCTGTACCTTCTTCACTACTCTGAAGAAATATCAGTCCTTTTTTAAAAAAAATTTTTTTAATGCTTTATTTATTTTTGAGACAGAGAGAGACAGAGCATGAGAGGGGGAGGGGCAGAGAGACAGGGAGACACAGAATCCGAACCAGCCTCCAGGCTCTGAGCCATCAACACAGAGCCCGACGCAGGGCTCGAACCCACAAACACGAGATCATGACCTGAGCCGAAGTCGGAGGTTTAACCAACTGAGGCACCCAGGTGCCCCAAAATGTTAGTTCTTAAACCCAGTCACCTCCAACTCTGCCCCCCAGTATCTTATGTCATGAAAAACGTCGCTTTCCTCTCAGGCCAGCAGATAAAGTACGTCTATGTGCTTATCCTTTCCAAACGTGGAGGAAAGCACTTCATGGTTCAAAGCACTGTTTATAATTTTGTTAAAAAAAAAATCTTATCCTTAGTGGATATGTTAATGGTTTTAAAAATCAATTTCGAAGATCTCTCTTGTAGAGACAGGTTATAAATATAGAACCTAATACTAATTGCCACAATAAAGAGAAGAAATGCATCTAAAAGTCAAAAAGTTCTGAGCAGGGATCCTCCTGGAAATATAAGGAAGCAGGTGGAACCTGCCCCTTGTCTTTAAAGGAACCACTTAATGGAAAGGGAACCTTGGAGATTTTCATGTTAGGACATAAAGAAGCTCTAAAGTTACTGTGTGGATGTAGGTGAAAGAGAAGAAAGAGTCTTTCTCAATGAAGAAGGAGGGCGAAGAGGAGGAGGAAAAGGGGAAGGGAGCGAAGGAAGGAGGGAAAAAGGGAGAGAGGAAGGAAGGGAGGGGGGAAGGAGGAAGGGGAGGAGGAAGACCATTAAATCTGGCAGCTGAAGCATCTTGGTTAAATTAGCCCCACCTAAGTTAAGGGAAAGAGGAACTATCCTGTAAGAATAGTGAAGTAGTTCAAAAACTTGAAGGAAATGACTAAAGGCCCCAGCAACGCCAGCAACTAGAATCACTGAGTCAGGGCCCCTGCTCTACAGAAAGCTACCATTAGAGCCACCAAGCTTCACCTCCCTGTGACTTCTGTCAAAATTTCAGAATCACAGCAGAGAACTGGCCCAGCTTGGCTCAAGCATAGAATCATCTGGATCAATAGCTCCAGCTAAGGGGTGGGGAGGTGAGCAGGCATCAAAGGCCGACCAGTCAAAACGCACGTAACTATCTGTGCCCCCTTACTGGGCATCAAACACCTTCTGAGGAGCGAACGTGGAAAGCAAGCACACAGAATTTCTGCCTTCGGCATGTCCCAGGGATCTGTGTGGGTGAGGCGGCCACTCAACGAGTGTCTGTTACCCAAGCCAGGAAACAGTGTTTCTGAGGCCAAAACACGAAATCTGCAAACCACAGAAAGCTGTGGACTCCTTCCTGGAGAATTTGGGCTTTTTGATACAATGTCCTGAGTTGCAAACCCCCAAACCACACACCAGTCTAGGAAGGATCTGAGTTTTAAGGAAAGGGTGAAGAAGAGAGGCGGAGAGAGGTTGAGAGAGAGGACAAGAACCCTTATCAACTTTAGGTAAGATCAACTTTATTTTAAGCAATGTTAGCTAATGATTAGGACTAAAATCTTAATTATACCCGCATTTATGGTAATTACCTAACATAGTGCCTGGTACCATGGATGTTTATTAAATATTAGTCAAACGTGGATGTGTGTTTTATGTATTCATAGGAAACCATAAAATATAGTCATAGTAGGAGATGGACAGACTTCATAGCCAGGCAGCCTCGACTCTGATGCGTGACTGTTGTGTGACAAAGAAGTTAAACATCTTTAAACTGAGACGCTAACTGAAATAGTAGCATGAAGATTAAATCAAGTCGTGGATACAGACTCATATAGTAAGTGCTCAGTAAATGTTTATTCTTTCTCTTCCCTTTATCTTCTTATTAAATGCACTTAATAAGATTAACATCTAGAGTTTGACTTTATTAGAAAGTTCCATTTTTACATTTTGAAAGTTATTCTTATAAATAGGTTAGAGTAGAAAACCCAGAGGCACACCACGTTTCTCCGACTTCAAGGGGAGTGTTCATTCCAGGCTGCTGCTACCGCCACCTGGTGGCCGCCTACTGTATAACATGTTGGAGGTGATGACCGGGACATGCTAGACATGCATGTATTACATGTATGTTTCATATATTATATGTAATATGAACACTCACACATTACATATATGTTGCACGTGTATTATATATAATGTGAACATTCATATGTTAGATATGTGTTTCATGTGTATTATATATAATATGAACATTCATGTATGACATACATGTTTCATGTGTATGATATATAAAATATAGATATTCATATATGACATATGTTTCGTGTGCATGCTATATAATATAAACATCCATATATTACATATATGTTTACATAGACATTACATATGTTACACATACTTGTAAGGATTTAGACAGTCATTTTTTACAACAGATTTTTCTAACCAATCTGCGGTAACATTTGGTACATTACGGAAATGCCTGAAGCAGAAATCTGGTTTTCTAAACTCACTGGTATTGATCTTTAATGGCCTCAGGTCCAATCCCACTCACCCTCAGCAGTCCTATCACAGGCCCAATCCAAAAGCTTACATGCTCCTTTCAAGAGTCATGTAAAAGTAAAGCAGATCATGACACCAAAGCACAAGCAAAAAAATATATTAAAAAGTTGTACATTATGGACAATTAAAACCCTGTGCTTAAAGGACACTATCAAGAAAAAGAAAAGAATGGGAGAAAGTCTTTGCAAACAATTATCTGATAAGAGCTGGGTACCCAGCAGCACCCAGGGGGCTCAGTTGGTGGAGCACCCTGCTTTCAGTTTCAGCTCACGTTGTGGGGTCAAGCCCTGCGTCAGGCTCCATGCTGAACAACACAGAGCCCGCTTATGATTCCCTTTCTCTCCCTTTATGCCTCCCTCCCTCTCCCTAAAACAATAAAAATAAATAAAAATTTTAAAAAACAAGTTTTTTTAAAAAAGAGATGTGTACCTAGAACATATAAAGGAGTCCTACAACTCAATAATAAACAAAGAATCTGATTCAAAAATGAGTGAAAGATTTGGGTAGATATTTCTCCAAAGAAGATTTACAAAAGGACTAAAGGGGAAAAAAAACCAACTCAGCATCAGCTATCAGGGAAAATGCAAATCAAACTCCTAATGAGATGCCCCTTTACACACACCAGGATGGCTATAATCAAAAAGACAGTTAATAACCAGTATTGGCAAAGATGTGGAGAAATTGGAGCCCTCGTGCACGATTAATGGAAATACAAAATGATGCAGCTGCTTTGGAAAGAGGTCTAGTAGGAATCCGTCACAAGGTGAAACCTGGACTTGTCATGTGGGCCGAGCAGTGCCATTCCTGGACAGACACCTAAAAGACGTGGTCCTCCGTCCACACAGTAACGAGTACCAGAAGTGTTCTCAGAAGCATTACTCGTGGCAGCCAAGGGGTGGAAACGACCCCAGATACCCCTCCATCTGCTCCTTACAACAGAATATTGTCCAGCGAAGAGAAGAATGAGCACAAGCGTGTGTGGCCACCTGGCTGCACCTTGAAAACATCACGCAAAGTGAAAGCAGCCAGTCACAAGCCATATATGAGGTGACCATTTACATAAGATATTCAGAATAGGCAAATCCAATGAAAGGAAAAGACATGCTTGTTAGCCTAAGGCTGGAGGAAGGGATGGGCCTGGGAGGTAATGGCTGAGGGAGACAGGGTTTCTTTCACGGTCATCGATGTTCTAAAATTGAACGTGATGCTGGTTGTCCAACTCCATAACTATATAAGAAGCCACTGAATTGTGTCCTTTCAATGGGTAAAGTGTGTGTATGTTAATTATATCTCAATAAACCATGTCTGGTGAGGAGAAGTGGTCCCCCACCTCACCCCCATACAAACCAAAGCATCTTCCCCTCTTAGCAAACTATGTCAGAAGTAAAAATTTCAGTCCAACATGGGAAGCTCATCTTCTCGAAACTAGTCTTTTTCACAAACTAATTTGGAGCTTGGGAAAGGGTTGTTTTTTTGTTTTTTGTTTTTTTGCCCTATTGAATTTTCCCAAAGTCTCTTCTTCTGGTTTTCTTGATGTTCATCAAAATAGGAAAAGAATTTCCCATTTAACTGTAACAAGATTCTCTTTGATTTCCACAGCAGAACTAGACCCACCCTTGAGTCACTTATGCTGGTATTATATTGTCCCTTTAATGATCTGATCCGTACCTGCCCTACACACACATGTGCACATGCGCGCTCACACACACAATCACGTGTATGCATATACACAAACCTCTCATACAGGAGGCTGTGAGGTGGATCAGCATGGGGATCCACAAATGAGTCTGCAGTACCCAGGCGGGCCCTGACTAGGCTGGAAGGTTTTCGATTATTAGTTTTTAATTGTGACTATCTTCCTAAAAACAGCATCTCTGGACCAATACAGGTCACTGAAGCAAATCTCAGAACCTACGCATTGTGCAGCACGTCCGAAGCAGCTAAGTCTTACGTAGGTCTTTTTCTACAAATGAAGACAGCCAGTCTCCATTCCTATCTGATTCTGCCAGAGTCGTGGAGATGCCGTGCAAAGGATAAAAAGAGCCATTTTTCATGACCTTCTTCGTTTCTCTGAACAAAGCCTGGTGTCAAATCTTTTGAAAGGCATCCATTATAGTAAAGAACAAGATTCAAAAAGAAAAGAAAAGAAATGTTTGGAAGCAGTCATGATACAGAAAAATAATTTCCCCTCTCTCCCCCATACCCCTCCCCCAGAAAAAAACAACCTTATGATGTGTTCGATCGGAGTGTTTAAACATTGAACCAGTGCCAAAACATGACTTGTAAGCCTCAATACGTTTCATGAAATTTGAAAATGATATTATTGTCTCATCTGACAGTGTCTTTCAGGACTTGAGGCTGCATGGCCCAGATTAGGGGTTTTCTAATGAAAAAATAAATGTGTAGCACATCTGACTTACAAATGCAGTGATCTATACTCAAAAAACATATTCAATAGGTCCACTCACGATTGCTAGTTACTAGTATCAATTCTGCCTCCTACGCAGAGCAATGGAGTCTTTCCTTGAGTATGGAATGCCGATGGTTACATTAAAGCTTCATGCCAGAAAGAAAGGGGGAAAAAAAGCGTGCATCGAGGAAGGACACACAGTGCTTATTCTCACGCAGTGGAATATGCAACCTGGATATTTCTAGAAAGATGGACAACTGATTCTCTCTGAAGGGGGTGGTGTAATATTCATGTACCTAATATGAAACTCACAGGTCATTTGCATACTGGGAGACGTTATTGCGGAGGCCGGCTGCGGGGCGGGCGGTCCTGTCTAGTCTGGGCCCTATCCACTGCGGTTCCCAGGATGAAATATGTTCCACAACGCCAGGAACATAGGAGAAGAGGGCCCTTTTTTATTCTCTTCTTCCGTTTCCACCCCTTGGCAGGAAGCCCTCTCGGCAGAGAGCGGCCTGCTGCCCCGCCCGAGGAGCTGCCGGGCGCCAGGGGGCGCGGCGAGCGCGGGGCGGGGCGCACGGGGCCTTGTTCGCGCCGCTGCTCCCGCCGGGCAGGCACAAGATTGATGACGCTTCCTGGGTGTACGGGAACGTCTCCTCCCTGTGAAAGGCTGCTCATGAGGCCTGATGGACTTGTCATCTCTTAATAAACATCGCGGAGATGTCGGAGGGGAGAGCAGGAGCAGGAGCAGGGCGCACCCCCGGCCGAGCGCTCGCCTCCCGGAAGGCCTGCTGCGGATGCTGGAGGGCCCGGCCTCCCCGCCCACCGCAGACGTGCCCCGCAGGGCCTCCTGCCCTCCTGGCATCCAGCTCCTCCTCTTTTCGGACGCCCCCGCCTCCCTTCAGCTGCTGAGAGCTCCTTGAATGCGCTTTCAGTGAGATCCTGAAAAAACAAGGAGAGGCCAGGGTGGGTGGGACTCTCTGCCCCCGAAATGCAGGACATCCACACACTGTCATTTGTCTTAGTCCCTGGGAGCTTTGTCTCTGTTCCTAGAGCGAAGGAAGCAGAGCATCTAATCAGCTTTCACAGACAGGCAAGGTGGGACCAACCTCTTCACCTCTGCCCTCCTCCCTCCCTCTCTCCTCTCTCTGCCCTTCTTATACTCATTCCTGAAGTCCAGCCTGCTCCCTGACCAGTTCTATGGACAATCCCGCTGCCCTTCACTGCATGAGGTCCGCACAGGAGTCTCTCCTGGTTTCTTCTCCACTCCACCCCCAGGGGTTCCTACTTCCAGGTCCTATTTTAGTTGCTGACAAAGCACATGTGTCACTGCGACACAGCGTCACTGACATTTGCTGCTGACCGGATGTGTAGAAGATGAATTCCTGGTCATCCCTTTCCTTCTCTGGCTTGAAAACCAAACCTGGGGTGCCTGGCTGGCTCAGGCGGTAGAGCGTGTGACTCTTGATCTCAGGGGTTGTGAGTTCCAGCACAATGTTGGGTGTAGAGATGACTTAATAAACAAATGCTTAAAAAAAGGTAAGCTTATTTTTGGCCTGTGAATAAACATATAGCCATTGTAATGTTATCTTGATTTCCTTTTTATTTTTATTTGTTTAAGTCTTCATTTCTTTATTTGAAAGAAAGAGAACATGAGTGGGGGAGGGGAAGAGAGAGAAGGAAAGAGAATCCCAAGCAGGCTCCATACTATCACTGTGGAGCCCGATGCAAGGCTCAAACTCACAAACTGTGATATCATGACCTGAGCTGAAATCAAGGGTTGGATGCCTAGCCCACTGAGCCACCCAGGTGGTCCTTGATTTCCTTTTGATGTTTAATCTGACTCCTCAATGAGCAATCCGCACACTTGACTTCTTGTATCTGCCTTAGAACCTTCTGGAAGGCAGGGATGCAAGGCAGCCCCTGGGCAGCCACAGGGCCGCTTTGGAGGAAATAAGTCCTTCCTGATGGGTGTTGCCATGGGTGGTGATGAAGGCACTCACGATGCTTTTCTAGGTACCGTGGACATTTTTCATCGTGTTGATCGAGCCACACAGGAAACTTGTGTGACACACGACAGAGGCGTGGCCATCGGAATAGCTGAAAAACCCAAACACACAAAAGGAGCCACAGTCTGGTGGTTGTAATCGGGCCCTGTGGCCCCAGCTTCAGGATCTGAAGCCATAGCCTCTATGCTCCATTTCCCCCTCAGGAAATTGCTCTTTTGATATTTTGAAGCCTTTTATGTGTAACATGTGTGTGGGGCCAAATAGCAAGCTCACATTTTCATCTTGAAATAATTGCGATTAATAAATTACAATGGAGCTGTGTGCAGTACAGGCTCCAATCCCAAGGGAACCAGGCAATGTTTATATTCCTAGAAGTCAGCCACAGCCGGAACTCAAACAGCCCAGCCTCCCCTGGACTTCGGGGATTTACTGAAGATGTGTGTTGGGGGGGTGGGCATTGAGGAAGGGGGGCAGCTTCCTTCTGGAATCCTCTTCTGCTCCCTGTAGCAGGACTGCACCTAAGACGATTACTCATCTATTATTCACCTGCTCCCCCATTCAGACCCAGACCAGAGCCAGCACATGGGGCATGACCCTCCTTCCCTTGGGGGCAACCTTTCATGGCAAAGAGCCTCCTAGAAGCTTTGATCAACCTTTCACTCCTCGTGTCCGTGGGTTAGTCAGACAACTGAGAAGCAGCAATTCTGTGATGATGTGGGCGGAGTTAGCTGCGTGGTTTAACGGACAATACCAGTGACTTTCGTGGAAATACAGAAATTCCGTATATAAAAGCCCTCCAACTCAACCGAGGCAAAACAGCCAAGAGGTAGGAAGACCCTGCACTTAGGTAAGACTAGCTTTGCTTTGATACCAGCCTCTGCAATTGTAACTGTCTGGCTTTGCCAATTTTTGTAACTCCTACACACACCTGTTTTCTCACTTACAAAGCAGGGATCACCCGTGATAACATCTTACACAGTCATCACTCAAAAATCATAGCTATTATTGCTATCATAGCTATTATCATCATTATCGTTACCAGAGTTGGTTGAAATCCCCTTTATTAATGTACCTTTCATTGATTGTGCACTGGGTGCTGGGTGTGGTCAAAGATAAGTGAAAACATGTCACCTGAAACCAATGTACTTTATCTCCCATCAACCTAACTGTGGAGATATTCATAGAAACAAGCAATTCCCAGACTCTACCAGGCTGGGGATAAAAATAAGGATGTAATAGTAATAACAGAATTGTTTCATTTGGCTTGCCGTCCACCACATCTTCCCAAACTAAATCTCAGGGTTCTTGGGTGGTTTCTTGGAGGCTCATGAAATAGTTCCCTCAGTGGACAAGAGACTTCCCTCATAGTCTTTCACTTATGTTTACCCCACTGCCATGTCTTTTGTGTGCTGTCCCCAATAAAGCCAGGAAGGCAAACCTTCTATCCCTCTTTAGATGGCCCAACGCACATGCTTATGGGGCACAAAGTATTTTTTTTTAATGTTGGCTTAATCCCTTAGGCCAGCTTGCCTTCTTTAGGTTGACAGACTCCACCACTACAAATTCACTGCCTTACATCTGTCACTTCACATTTCACACACATTTGTTTCTTGCCAGGACCCTAAAAAGGTTTTTATGGTTTTGGGTAGGTTTGGTTTGTTTTTGTTTCTGATTTTTGCAAATACACCTTCCCATAAGTTCGCTGATTGCAAAAGCTAGTGATACGTGCCAAGAGCATCAAACCTCCACCAGACTCAGGAGGCCAACATGGCGCTTTCTCCTGCTTCCCCCTTCCAGCTGTCCTCGGCACATAGGAGGTGCGTCACTGAACATATGAATGAGAAATTGCTCTGTCTGATGTACCCATTTCCTCTCCCCACCTTCTCTCTGCACAGCTTCCAGAGGAGGTACTGTGTGACCCATCTTATGACTTAGGCTACTCAACAGGGCAGCCCTGTAATCTTAGCCCATCAGGAAGATGCTAGTGAAATGACATTTTATTTTTACCCTCTCTTTATTGCCGCTTCCTCTCCCAGGCAAATCTTAAGAGAGCTGGAGGAAACAATGAGGAAACATCCTCTTGTTCTCAGAACAGTGAAGGTGCCTGTGCATATTTTGTGTATTGACTTCTTCTTTATTCCAGGCAGAAAGACACTGAATTCTCAGAGAACCGTCAGTAACAGGACATTCAGTTGCAAGTAACAGAGAATCCCTCAGGTGGCGGCTTGCACAAAGGAAGGATTTTGCAGCTGCACAGAACAAGAGGTTCAGGTGTAGGCAGCGCAGGGCTGGTTAGTGGTTGAGTGGCACAGCCCCTCCTGTCCTCAGGCTCTGCCATCCTTACCCCGTGACTTCATCTATATGGTCACAAGATGGCGGCGGCACCTCCAACCACCCTGTGTGTGCTTTTCAGACCAAGAGACCAGGGAAAAGAGCAAAAAGATGTGTGACTAACTCTGTCCTTTAAAAAGCCTTCCCCAAAAGCCCATCCAGCAATGGCCACTTACATCTCACTGAACAGAACAGGGCCACGTGTTAATCTCCATTTTCAAGGAAGTCTGAAGAAGACGACTCTTTCTTCACCAGGCTGATGATAGTTCCAAATAAAATCAGAGTTTTGTCACCAAAGAAGGAGAGGCTGGATATTGATTGGATAGGTAATTGGAGGTGTCTGCCAAAAGAACAGTGTTGAGGTACCAAAAAAATATCACCAAAAGCATTTGTAAAAGAAAACTTCAAGGTCTAATTTCTAAGAACAACCTTCATTTTAGATTGATGGCAATCTACAAAAGCACAATAGAATATTAAAGTGGCAAAGGGGTGGTGGGGTGGGGGCTCAGGGACAACATTTCTTTAGCAGTGGTCCTGAAGGCCAAGAGTGAAATGATAGGTGTGAAGTACACCTGTATTCCTCAGGTGAGAGTGGGGGCAGCATTCTGTATAAGATTTGTCACAGGAAGAGCCGTCAACTGGTCCTCCTCACATTAGCTGAGCACACACCTCCAGCAGACATGAAAGGATGGAAATATCCCCCTCATGTTGAGTCAGACAATGAGGCTGCAAGAGAATCACCTGACGGCTTGATCTGTGCTCCCCTGAGGTTGAGGAACTCGGGGATTGGAATCCGATTCTGGGGAAAGACTGAAGACAGGAGGCCATGTTCAACCATGACCCCAGGGATGAGGAAAGGAGGTGACTGCCTCCAGATTGAGATGTGCTTCCTTCAAGATCTGGGCAGAAATGTAAGGTTTTCAAGACTTAGGTATCAGACCCCCTAGAAGAGAAATACTCTGGGTTTGTTTGAAAATGGATTTGAATTCAAAAGACTAGGGATTCTCCCTAACCTGTAGCCTCTCTTTATCTCTGCAGTGCTGGGGTCCCTGTGAGTCATGTGACCTTACATGGTTGGCCTGGGGCCATCCCACAAACCAAAGCTACCCCAACATTCCAGAAGCTCTATGACAGGTCCACCTTCCACTCTCAAAAGTGTCCCAGTGTGGACAATCACTTGTATGGTCACTGGGTAATGAGGGACCAAGACACAGGACTAGACCCCCAGCTGGCAGGTTCCCAAGGTCCTAATCATTGAGGCCCCTAACACATTACTGGGAAGATACTTACCAATATTACTTTTGGGGGAATGTGTCTACATAGCAATAGGATTACTTCAAGGCATCAGTTAAAATCTAGAAGGGTCTCAGGACAGTAACCTCAGGTAAATGGAGGGCTTTATGCACACACAGGTTAGCCAGTTTGATTAGATCAGAAGAATAGATGGAAGTGTGAGCACTGACTCTTCACTCTTCTGTGAGAATTCAGTGCTAAATAAACCCGAACAAATAGGTAATTGGTTTAAATATCAGTTGAAGGTGAAGTTCCCGTGCCTTCCATGGATGTTCACATGTCTTAGTAGAGCCTTATCTATGCATCATTATTTAGCAATTATGAATTATCATGTCCTTTATTTCTCTACAGTGTTATTTTGGGGCCCATGAGTGTTAGAATATGCCCAGAGGGAATTTCCTGTACGTGGAAACTGTCCCTTATGTATACAGCAGGACCAGAAATTGGGTAGCACATTATCTTTTCAGATGCAGATTCTGTCACATTACTTTTGCTATCCCTCCCGGAATGTGAAGAGGAAAAACAGAAGAGGAAAAAAAAGGTGCCAGATATAGTACTACATCTAGCTACATGGGTTAAAAATATCCTGGAAATAGAACAATTGTAGGAAACATGTCAGGAAATATATCTTCAAATTAGCTTTCTTCAGATGATTGATAAAAACTTTGGGACAGTGCCCTACTTGGTGCCACTCAATCCCTTTGAAATTGTGATAATTCATGAGTCATTACCTTTTGGGTGTGGTTATTCATCAAGCTCCTCATTTGCTTACTTCGTTCCCAGTTCCTATTTCTCCTTGTCCACAGAGCTCCAGAAAGAGCTTGTTATACCCAATCTTGGTCCATTCAGGCTGCTATACCCCAGTCATGGCAGCTTAGTAACAACAGAAACTTATTTCTCACAGTCTGGAGGCCGGGAGGTTCAAGCTCAAGGTGTCAGCATATTCAACATCTGGTGAGAGTTCACTTCTTGGTTCATAAATGACCATCTTCTAACTGTGTCCTCACATGGTGGAAAGGGACAGAGATCTCTGGTGTTTCCTTTGTAAGGGCACTGATCCCACTCATGGAAGGTGCCACTGTTTTCACGATCAAAGACCTCTCTTCCAAATACCTCCCATTGGGGGGGGTCAGGATTTCCACATATGGATTTTTGGAGGGAGACACAAACTTTCAGTCCATCACACACACCTTGCTGAAATCCAACTCTACCCGACCTATCCCATTTCCTTAATATTGCCATCTAATAATACTATCAAAGGAATAAAGGGGGCTAATCTGTCATGGCTTGCTCTTTGTGAACTCAATAGAGCCTGAACTCTGACTTTTTAAAAATTTTATTTAGATTTTATTTTATTTTATTTATTTTTATATAGTTTATTACCAAGTTGGTTTCCACATAACATCCAGTGGTCTTCCCCACAAGTGCCCCTCTCTATGACCATCGCCCCTCTTTCCCTCCCCTCCTCCCTCTTCAGCCCTCAGTCTGTGCTCAGCATTCAAAAGTGTCTCACGATTTGCCTCATTCTTTCTACCCAACTCTTTTTCCCCCCTTTCCCATTCCCATGGTCTCCTATTAGGTTTCTCCTATTAGACCTATGAGTGCAAACATATGGTATCTGTCCTTCTCCACCTGACTTATTTCGCTTAGCATGACACCCTCGAGGTCCATCCACTTTCCTACAAATGGCCAGATTTCATGTTTTCTCATTGCCATGTAGTACTCCATTGTGTATATAAACCACATCTTCTTGATCCACTCATCAGGTGATGGACATTTAGGCTCTTTCCAAGATTTGGCTATTGTTGACAGTGCTGCTATGAACATTGGGGTACATGTGCCCCTATGTATCAGCACTTCTGTATCCCTTGGGTAGATCCCCAGCAGTGCTATTGCTGGGTCATAGGGAGTTCTACTGATAGTTTTTTGCGGAACCTCCACACTGTTTTCCAGAGCGGCTGCACCAGTTTACATTCCCACCAACAGTGTAGGAGGGTGCCTGTCTCTCCACACCCTCGCCAGCATCTATAGTCCCCTGATTTGTTCATTTTAGTGACTCTGACCGGTGTGAGGTGGTATCTCAGTGTGGTTTTGATTTGTGTTTCCCTGATGATGAGTGATGTTGAGCATCGTTTCATGTGCCTGTTGGGAGAGAGAGAGCAAGCACGTGAGCTGGAGAGGGGCGGAGAGGGGTGGATAGAAGACCTAAAGCCGACTCTGCACTGACAGCAGAGAGCCAGACACTGGGCTCGAACTCACAAATCATGAGATCATGACCTGAGCTGAAGTCGGATGTGTAACCGAATGAACCACCCAGGCGCTGTGAGTCTGAACTCTTATAATTGTTATCACTATCACTTCCAAATGGCTGCAAACCATAGCATCCAAGGATCAATGCCAGCTTTATCAGCATTTATGAAAGCCATCTTTTCCTGTTTGAGAATCAAAATACCATTTACCCATTTAGACTTCTGGCATCTTTCTGATTTGCCATGATTCTGCGAAAACCACATATTTCAGTTAAAGTTGCCCAATATTAAATGCTTATTAGGTATCAGTCAGTGTGCCGAGAACTCTCACAAGCATCATCCCCTGTATGTCAAGGTTAATGGACCAAGCCGGAGTATAACATGTGTGAACATAAAATGTTAATTTTTAACATTTTTACATCAACATAAGAGAATTTGTTGTCCGCTTTCCTACAAAAGTCAGTTGTTCTCATGTTCTCCTGCCTGCCAGGTCACAATTCATCTGTGATACCTTAAAGCTCATCACTCAAGCCCCTGTGCCCACGGATCTCTAGAAGCCCAGAACCTTTCTCAAGTCTCAGAGATTTCAAGGAGAGTCTGCCTAATCCTGTTGTCACTCCTCACCCCCGAGAACAGCTCCTCTCAGGTTTTTCAAGACGCCCCTCCGGTCCACTATGATCTCTCCTCACTTCTACACTCTCAGGTGTGAGAAAGTCCTCTTTTTACTCCCAAACAGAGCTGACTCTAGGCTATAAAAGTCAATAAACCAGATTTAGGACTTGAGATGACACAGTGGAAGGGTTCTCAGTCCACTTCAGCAATCTGAAATACGACAGGTGTAATAAGGCATGAGAAAAAAAAGAAGGGAACCCCTGAATTTCAAATCCCTGTATTTTACCTCTCAGACCTAAGGTTAGCGGTGGTCTGACCCTGTACTTTCTGGAGGGCCCACAGCCACATGGCTCCTCTGTGTACAGACCCAAGCCCTCTCTCTCTCAGGAAGGAAGTTGAACCAAGATGAGACAGGGTGGATCTATGATCAATCATTAAAGCAATGCAGGAAAAGAGGAGGTGTCCAGCCACGCAAATGAGTTGTGCATTGTTTCCAAAGATGCCGCCTTCCTTTGAAACATTTGCAGTCTTCTCTTTTTTGAATCGTTTTTGTTTGATGTGGGAACTAAATATCTTCAAGGGAGAAAACTCTCATGCTTTCATGGTGATTTTAATTTCTAAAAACAGGCAAACGTTATTTGGGACTAAGTCTGACAATTAAGGTGAATAATGTGTCTTGGAGTCAAAAACCAGATGTGACAATATTACAATGTTACTGATGTTTTCTGTAACAGGGGAAATAGCTGTTAAGGATATTCCCAAAGAGGAGTTTACAAAGATGTTTGAGCAACAGCAGCATCATTGTGAAGCACAGCACACACCAAAGAAACAAGGTGGTGTGACCAAAACACAGGCTTTGTTGGTCAGATCCAAGGCTGAAGCCACACTCTGCCACTCACTCTGTCAATGTGGAAATATCTGGTGGCCATTTTTCATTTGATATTCCTCTGCTATCAAAAGTGAATAATATCTACATGGAAATTGTTGTGAGGGCCATCGTGACAAGTGAGTGGACCATTGTGGATGACAGGAAAGACTTCTACGTTCACTCTTTCCCTGGGCAAAGCCTAAGATGCTTCGAAGTCCTTGCTTGCAACCAGCCTCGAAGTGGATATTTTAGAACCATTCAAAAAATGATCAGGTCCTTGTTACTACTTTCTTCAGTGGCTGCTTCCAAGTTTCAATGCACACAGGAAGAGAAGAGTTAATTCTGAGCGTTCAGGAGGCAAACACATTGCATGGATAAGAAATAATTTTGTAAAATTCAAATATTCATAAATGGTGACTCTGTTGGGACAGTCCTACTGGCCCAACGTCCAAAAAATGTTTACCACTTTGCCGTCCTGATTGGTGGGGCGTCTAGGCTGAGCTGGCATGGTAAAAGAATCCAGAGCAAACTATACAAGTATTTACTGATCGAAAATTTTATTTTGTAGAGTATATTCTTATACACACACACACACACACACACACACACACACACACACACACACACACTACACAGAGACAGAGAAATGAATAGACACCTAGTCTGGAAATCCTGGTTTGAGACCGTGGGAATAATAATGTAAAGATATATAGAAGCATGGTTTTCCATGGTAACAGCCTTCATTGGAGAAATTCTGTCAGCAACTGGATATACTTATTATTAAAACTAATTTAAATAAAGTAGTAATATTTATGGAGCTACTAAGCTCTGTTCTAAATGCTATAGCCACATTACCATATTTGCTTTGTTTAGTTGAAAAGTTAGTAACCAGCAGACACATATTCAAGAATGCACTTCATAGATTCAAACATAGATTAAAGGGATGTATCGATTTGCAAGTAACAGACGTCACCTTCCAAAGGGTACGCAAGCAGTTTGGATTTCGTGAGGTTGGGGAATAGACAGGCCAAAGAGGTGGAGACCTTTCCTGGAAGCTGGAGGGAAGAAGAGAGGTCATGAGGGCAAGGAGACAGCCCACTCTTCTAAAGCGAATCATTTATTGTTGGATTGCTGGCGATTTTACAAAACAGAGGTGTTCTGCGGCCGGGGCAGCCATGTTTCACCAGCCGGCAGATTGATGGGGTCAGCCTGAATTCCATAAAGCTTTGGCGGTTTGTGAAAGGTACTATATGGGCCTCAATAAACAACAATGATCAGTTAACCTCTTGCTTCTGAGACTCTCCCGGCTTTCCGTTTGCGGCAGGGCGAGACTCTGAATGTGGGCATCAGCACCCCCCTCCCCCCACCAAGGATCCTGTCCTCGCAAAGCGAACATGTGTGACAAGATGGCAGAGGATCATCTCCACCTCTCAGTCCGCTTGATGAGTATGGATATCGGGCTTTGGTGTGACGGGGTCTTCCATTACCACTGGCCCCCGGGCGTCAAACAAAAAAGAAAGCGCTCCTGTGCAGAGCTTTGATTTTGTTTAAAGTCCCTCGGATGGGCTTCTGCGCGCAGTACTTATATAACAAAGTGGTGGCATAACGTATATCGGGGCAGTGGGGCGGGAGTTGAGCTACCTGTATTTGCAGCTATAATGAGAGCTTGGAGGTAACAAAGGGGGTGATTTGGATAATAATTAATAACCCGAGTTCCAGGGCAACAAGAGCGGCATGCAAATTCGATGGCCCTGCAGTGGCCCCTCTTGAAGAAGAAGGTGCTTTATTGCCTCTGTCAGGCGCTCTGGGCGCGAATCCTGCCGGCCTCGGAGGCTGGCACTCTGCAGCTAGACATTAGGCGGTAATGAATGACAACCAGCCACTCGGAGCACTGCAGCGGGAAGCTGCCCTAATTGGCTCCCCCATCACCGTCATCCCCCCCTGCTCTGCAGAGAAGACGAGGCGTGGATGGCAAGCACTGTGACAAAATGCCAAGGGTCCTGGGACCCACCGCGGTACTCTGGGGGCCCAGAGGCGCTTGTGAAGACCCCATATTTACACCCGTCCCCCAAAATCGAGCTCGGTGGCTTGGGATGTGAAATACGCAGCTCCTCCCTTCACTCTGGGAAGTGCCTGACTCCAAGGAGAGAACAGAATGCTGGAATTCTTTGGTCACACGCCGTCCTGCTTTCTGGGCCTCTGGGTTCCTGCAGAAATGCAAGAATGAGAAGATCGCCAAGAAAGAGGCAAGGAAAGGAGGTGAACACGCCTAATTTGGAATGTGTTGTCTCTGACGCACATCGAAGGCCTTCGCTGTTGCTGTTAAGGCCAGACTGGGTGCCCAGGCCCTTGTTCTAGCTTGACTTTGCCACTAGATCTGTGATCCTGCACAGGCCAGTTAACCATCGTGAGTTGCAAATAGCAGTCACGTCAGCCGTAACTACTGAAAATGAGACAACACAGAGGCTTAAGAATATATTTAAAAGTTAAAGCCCTATCAATAAAAAGTTCTGTTCCTGTGGGTATCTTCTACCCCATCGCCCAGTTTTTAAGTTTCTTTTATGTTACAACAGACCTATTTTCTGTGCCTTGAGTTCCTTAATAAGGCAGTCCTCTGACATTTTGGCTTAAGCAACTGCATTTAATTGCAAATTAAATGCTATATTTCTTGCTAGTACACAGGCCCAGTGACCACTTGAACTAGAGGGCCAGAAATAAGCTAGATAATGGAGAGAAAACATTAGTGGATTCTTCGGTGTTGAATGTGAAGTCAGACTCTAGAAAGCAAGTACATGGTGCTTACAATAACACAAGGTTATATTCTGAACGAAGCCCTGGTCTTTTTAAATGTTTTTCTTTTTTTTGTTTGTTTTTTATTTATTTCTTTTAATTTAAAAAATTATTTATTTTTATTTTTTATTTAATTTTTAATAGTTTATTGTCAAATTGGTTTCCATATAACACCCAGTGCTTCTCCCCACAAGTGCCCCCCACCATGACCATCATCCCACTCCCTCCCTCCCCCTCCCCCTTCAGTCCATGGTTCATTTTCAGTATTCAGTAGTCTCCCTTAAATTTTATTTTTGAGAGACAGAGAGAGTGCAAGCAGGGGAGGGTCAGAGAGAGAGGGAGACACAGAATCTGAAGCAGGCTCCAGGTTTTGAGCTAGCTGTCAGCACAGAGCCTGATGTGGGGCTCAAACCCACAAACTGTGAGATCATGACCTGAGCTGAAGCCGGACGCTCAACCATCTGAGCCACCCAGGTGCCCCTTTAAATGTTTTTTAATGTTTTTATTTATTTTTGAGAGAGAGAGAGCAGGGGAGGAGCAGAGAGAGAAGGAGACCCAGAATCTGAAGCAGGCTCCCGGCTCTGAGCTGACAGCACAGAGCCCAACATGGGGTTTAAACTCATAAACTATGAGATCATGACCTGAGCCAAGGTCGGATGCTTAATCGACTGAGCCACCCAGGTACTCCAGAGGTCTTGGTCCTTTAATTGTAGGTACTGGAAATATGGCTGAGGTTATCATTTGGTATTCATTTGTTCTGTAGAGCTAACTTGAACAACATGTAGAATGGTGCTTTAATTTGGCAATCCATACATATCATGATTTGAGAACAAATGATCTAGTATCATGAGATAAGAACTATATACAGTTTATAGAACTGAATGAGCAGTTCAGCCCAGTCATGAAGAGTAGAGATTCCTGAAAGAGACTGCACAAAGATGTGCTATGAGGATCATTAACAGACTCGCCTTGATCTTAACAGAGCTGTCACAGAAGATTGTGCTGCTAGGGTGTGATGAGCAAGGAACTTGCGATTTTCATATACATCACAAATATATATATTAATAATTTTATATACGTAAGTGATCTTACATATATATCGCTAATATATATTTATAATAGTTTTATATACATAAGTGAACTTATATACATAACTAATATATATGAGTGATTACATATATTATTTATTTTATATATATGGCACATATCCCAAGTTGAGTGTATTTCAAGAACACAAGGCTTATACTTTGGATTTTTTTAAGTGTTTATTTATTTTTGAGACAGAAAACGAACAGGGAAGGGGCAGAGGGGGAGACAGAGAATCTGAAGCAGACCCCAGGCTCCGAGCTGACAGCACAGAGCCTGATGTGGAGCTTGAGCTCACAAACTGTGAGATCATGACCTGAGCCAAAGTCGGACGCTTAACCGACTGAGCCCCCCAGGTGCCCCGGATTGTTTTTGAAAATTGATGTGATTCACCATTTTAATGAACAAATGAGAAAATTATGATCATCTCATGGTATGTAGAAAAAACTATTGACAAGATTCAATCAAAGAAGCATTTTGAGAAAAACTCTTATAAAACTGGGACTAGGCAGGCACTGCTTTACTTGACGTCTAAATCCTTCAGCAAATACTTGTAGCAGTCAAATATTGAAAAGCTTTCTTCCTAAAATAGATAGTGAGACAAGGATACTTACTATCACCTTCTGCTCAACACTATTCAGAAGGGGGTAGGTGGTGCAAGAAGATAGTAAAAATATAAGTAAAGGTTTTAAGGATTGGAAAACTGGAAATAAAACTTTCCTATCCACAGGGAACAATGACTATGTAGATAAGCCAAAAAAAAAATCTAAACTCTTAGATTTAGGAAGATAATTTATCGAGATCACTGAATACAGGGACAAAACTAAGTATCAGTTGTGTTTCTATAGAGTATAGACCAATAACAATGCAAAGCGCATCAAAGAAAGACCATGAGTCCCCAACAAATAATGGGGAAAGAAGTACAACAAATACTGGCTTGTTTTGGTGTCTGAAGATCTTTGGTCCTTAATCCCATTCTGAAAAGGCCTGTCTTTCTCACTCTTCATTTCACTGGCATACTCCAATTCCTTCATATTGCCAAAATGAAAAAAAATTAAATAAAAGGAATTTCTACTTAAACAAGACTGAGTGTAATGCACTAGTGTGTTCTTTCTACTGAGATCTTTAATTTTAAAAAATTTTTGTTTTATTTTATATTTGAGAGAGAGAGAGAGAAGTAGCAGGGAGAGGAAAGAGAGACAGAGACAGACTATGAAGCAGGCTCCAAGCTCTGAGCTGTCAGCACAGAGCCCAATGGAGGGCTCAAAGTCACGAGCAGTGAGATCATGACCTGAGTTGAAGTGGCTCACTCAACCGACTGAGCCACCCAGCTTCCCTCCTTTAATTCTTTTTTAGTGTTTATTTATTCTTGAGAGAGAGAGAGAGAGAGAGAGAGAGAGAGAGAGCGCGCGCATGAGCTTAGGAGGGGCAGGCTCCAGTCTCTGAGCTGTCAGCACAGAGTCTGACACGGGGCTCGAACTCGTGAACTGGGAGATCACGACCTGACCCAAAGTCGGATGCTTAACCAACTGAGCCACCCAGGCACCCCATCTACTGAGGTCCTTTAAAAGACAGTACACATATTTTCAAAGCTACAGACCCACGAAAACAAAGAAAATGAAAGACAATCGTGAACAAGGGATGCCCTTCCAGGCTTCCTAGAAAACACTCAGTTGCTATGTGCAGACATTGAAGTCCGCCATATGCATGTGTACAGATCCTTTGGTTAGCTTCCCAGCATCTTGAGCTCCCATACAGAAATGTCATCATGGATTACTAGAGAAGTGAGGAAAACACGCAATATCAAATATGGAAGTCAAAACAGAATAATGTGGAAGAAAGAGATAATGGAAAATATATTCATTTTCTATTGTTGTGTATAAAATGAGCATAAACAGAGGCTTAAGGTCACTCATTTATCAACCCGCAGTTTTATGGATTAGAAGTCCAAGTGTGGCAGGGCTGGCTTCTCTGGTCAGTGCTCCACAAGGCTGAGATCATGGTGTTGTCCTCCCTGAGCTCTTGTCTAGGGATTTGGGGAAAGGATCTACTCCAGGATCACTCGGATTGTTGGCAGAATTCAGTGACTGCAGTTTTGGACCGAAATTCCTGTTGTCTTACCAGCTGTCTGCAAGTGATTGCTATTAGCTCCTAGAGGCCACTCTCGTTCAGGTCTCCGCTACCTGGCCTCCTTCCATCTTCAAAACCAACAACAACAGAGAATCTCCCTTGAATCAACCCTCATTCACTCTTCAAATCTCTTTCACCAAGAAGAGCTCAATCCCATTTAAAGGCTCACAATTTTGGCCCAAGTCATGATCTCACAGTTCATGAGTTTGAACTTCATGTCAGACTCTGTGCTGACAGCTCAGAGCCTGGAACTTGCTTCTTGCTTTGGATTCTGTGTCTCCCCCTCTCTTTACCCCTCCCTCACTTGAGCTCTGTCTCTCAAAAATAAATAAACATTAAAAATTTTTAAAAGAAAAGAAAGATATATTTACAAGGTAGAACACATTCAGAACCCACATCTGAGGAATTAGGGAGTAAGGATCAAGGTTGGGTGAAAGAATCAAGAATTCACAGATCATAAACTGGATAAATATTATCAAGGTATGGAGTAAGGCAAGGTTAATACTTTAAACCTCAGTTGTGGTAAAAATTATGTGACAACAAGTATATGCTGTAAATGTGGGATATGCTGGTTTAAAGACCAAGAGCCAAGTATATATGTAGCTCCTGGCCCGAATCCTAGAAAATCACCCACCTGACCCTATGCATATTAATATAAATTCCTAAGAGGGCAATAGGTAGGATGAAAATTGTTCCATCTTTTAACCAAAAAGCTCCTTGTGAACAAATATTTAACATAAATAAAGACTTCTAGCAAGTATGCTGAAAGTCATACAATTAAGTCCTTTGAAGTCTCTTAATTTCAAAATCTGGATTTTTACAATTAACTTTGATAAGCTATACTATAAAACATTTTCATGGCCTTAATATCTGTTTTCTATTGATATGGAAAAGTTATTACAAATCAAACAGGTTAAAAGAACACTCACTTATTAACTCATAGTTCTTTCAGTCACAAGTATGGTAGAGCATGCCTGGGTTCTCTGCTGAGGTTGAAAGCAAAATGTTGGGAGGTTGTATTCTCATCTGGAGCTGAAGGCCTTCTTCCAACCCTTCTTGTTGTTGTAAGAAATCAATTCCCTGTGGTTACAGAGCTGAAATCTCCGTGAACATGCTGGTGTCAGCCAGGGACAGGTCTCAGCTCTAAGAGTTGTTCCTTGCCATGTCCACCTAATTATAAAATCAGCAACACACAGCTCCCTCATGGACAATCCGTCTCACATTTCCTATCTCTCTGGTCTCTTCTTCTACAACCACTGAGGGATAACTCTCTGCCTCGAAGGGGATCTGTGATTAGTTCAGACCCATCTTTATAATCTCTATATTTTATGGCCACCTGCTCGGAGATTACAATTACATCTGAAAAATCATAACAGTACCTAGAGAAATACATGAAGCCTTCAAAAAGTTGGCCTCTTTAGGTCATATCTCCCATTCATTCCTCCCCTCCCCCTTTAACTGGTTCTCTCCAGTGACCCAAATGTCCATTATTCTTTGAACACAGAATTTTGCCACCTACTGTCTTTGCTTATTATTTTCTCTTTTCTTGAGTTGCTCATTCCCTCCATTTCCACTATGAGAAATCTTACTAAACTTCTAATTCTACTAATAAAAGGACAATTTTTAGGGCCATTCTTTTCCACCATAAATGACTAGAAAACTGGACAATCTATAGGAAATAACTGTTCTTCAGGCAATCAATGAAAACCAGCTATGATTCTTAAAAGAAGAGAAATGAAGTGAACTCTATGAATACCCTGGATTTCCACTGGGAATAAATTTCTGGACTATAGAATTCAAGAAGGAGGAATCCAAACAAAACCTGGCAGTCTCACAGACTTGAAGAGACTGGGTGTGGAGTTCAGAGATGCCGATGTGACTAGAATTTTCAGGACAGAGCCCCACAGAGAAGAAATTCATACAGAGAAAGTGTCCCAGAAATCTGCATGGGTGCCTAAGGTCTCTGGTGGACTACCAATCTATGTGTGCATTAGGAAATTTCACCATCAATGTCAGGGAAACAACAGTTACTAAAGAACTGTAAGTCAAACACTTCCCAGAGCTTCACACAGGGTTGGGATCCTTTAGGTCCTTACCATCCAGAGAGGAGAGACTATGTCACACATAGGACACTCACTAGAACACTAGAAGGGTCACACATCACTGGGGTGAAGGGCAAAGGCTACTGTACTCCTGCCCTAATAAAAGTTTAAAAACATGCTTCAAAAGTATCACTTGATCCACTAGGAATTATATTGCCTGAAACAACAAATTTCAACACTGTGTAAAAGAATACAAGAGAGGGATGCCTGGGTGGCCCAGTGGTTCAGCTTCTGACTCTTGGTTTTGGCTCAGCTCGTGATCTAAAAGTTCATGAGTTCAAGCCACGGATTGGGCTCCATGCTGACAGTGAGGAGTCTGCTTGGGAGTCTCTCTCTCTGCCCCTTCCCTATTCACTCTCCATCTCTCAAAATAAATAACCTTTAAAAATTTTTTAAAGAATACAACAGAATCCAGCAAAGAATTATGAAAAATTCAAAATGTCCAGCATTAAACTGTAAACATACTGATAGTAAAAAGCAAGAAATGTGGTCTATAATCAAGGGATAGGGATAGGAGGGATGAAGAAGGAATCAGTCAATAGAAACACATCCACAGAGAAAAAGAAAAACTAAATTAGCAAAACTTAAAATCATTATCTTAAGTATTATAAATATGCATAAGGGTTATAAAAACACAAATCATATGTGGAAAAAAATAAAAGGTGCTTAAAAAACAGAGTAGAGTTTCTAGAGATGAAAATGTCTGAACTGAAAATTACATGGATGGATTTTAAAACAGATTAGACATTGAAGAGGAAACAGTCAGTGAAGTTGATGACATAGTAACAGAAAATATCCAAACTAAAACACAGATAAAAAAAAGACTAAAACACAAAAAGACTCAGTGTCTTATGAGAAAATGAGAATAAATTTTGGTCCCAAAAAAGAATAGAAAAACAAAACTACTTGAAAATATCATGACTGAAATTTTTCTAATCTGATGAGGGCCATCACCCATTTATCCATGAATCTCAATTAACTCCAAGCTGAGTAAACATGTAGAAAATCACACCAATGACACCACAATCAAATTGCTTCATACCAGTCACAAAGAAACACAGATTTTGAGTGGGAGAGAGCAAAAATGCTAGTAAAGGCCATTATCAAACTTGGAACACGACCCATGAAATGAGTATGATAGAAAAAGACAGTTCACATCCATACAAAACTGTTGCAAATGTCAGAACTTGTAAACAGGAGATGTTCTGATATATCTCTGAAAAAAATAAATAAAAAGCAAAGCTAAAAAACAAAAAACCCAGTAACACGGCACTTCAGGCAAACCCCGGAAGATATTTATAAGCACCTTGAATCAGAAATATGAAAGCTAAACCCCACAAATATACCCCAAAAAGGGTAGAATTAAAAAATAAAGTTATTTTTTCTGCTGAAACTAATAGAAGAAAAAGATAGAATCATATCAAAAAAGAAGTTAAATCACTGGGTGCCCAAGTGAGATTAGATTTGAATGCAAACCTAAATAGCTTTGAAGAAAATCAGTAAAGCGAAAAAGGGAATATAAATAAAATCAAAAAACAAATGAAAGCTGATGAAGTGAGGGGCGCCTGGGTGGCTCAGTCAGTTAAGTGTCTGACTTCAGCTCAGGTCATGATCTCATGGTGCGTGAGTTTGAGCCCTGCATCAGGCTCTCTGCTGTCAGCATAGAACCTGCTTTGGATACTCTGCCCCCTCTCTCTGCCCCTCCCCTACTCATGCTTTCATGCTTCCTTTCTCTCTCTCGCTCTCTCGAAAATAAATAAACATTTTTTAAGAAAGCTGGTAAAGTGATAAAAATGGGAACCTGGAACAGAGATGACTAGTGTTACTGAAGAAAATTATCAAAACAACATAATAGACCTAAAGTTTAAACTAGAACACAAAAGAGAGGAGAGAGTGAGACTTTTAGACTTTCCAGATATAAAAGAATCCAACCATTGAAAGGGCTCAGAGAAAACCAACCTAGAATGATTTACTCTGAGACATAAAGTAAAAATATGCAAGGACTCTGGGGTGGGGGGAAGATGAAATAAATTGCAGAGGCAAGAGAAATAGATGGATTTCTCAAAAGTAACATAAAAAACATGGTAACAGTGAAGCAGCGTGTTCAAGAAATAAGGAAAGAAAGTATGAACCAGGGATATCAGAGTGAGCCAATATGATCTTCAGGTTTTAAGGTTATAGAAAAACAGTTCTGCATGGGCCTGAACTATGGAGTTCAGGGAATACCGTATGCCCATTCTCTTCCTGAGGAATCTATTACAAGATAAACTTTATCTAGTCACCTGGCCAAATCTGGGACATCTTAGCACAAAATAATTAAAGTCAAATTATAAGTCATTAAAAAACAGTAACTGAAGAGTCCATACCAATGAGAGATAGAGAGAAATAAAGAGAGTGAGAGAGAAAGATACATACATACATACATACATACAGAGATAGATAAGTTAGAGAGAGGGAGAAATGAGAACAGGATCTCTTATTTAGAATAGAATGCTAAGGGCTAACAGGTAAGTATACAGGGAGTACTAGAGTTGGCAAACTATCATTTTCCCCCAACCATTATGGCAAATACTGGATTAAGCAAGAATCATCAACAGATGCTAAATCTAAGAGATATTTGTGATGAAGAATAGAATATTTACATAGTCTTAAAATGTCCATAAACTGCTTTAGATTGCAAAGGATTAAAAAATAGTAATTGTGCAAAGAAAAAAAATCAGCACCATGACCAGGTGATTAAAACAACAACACCTTTGAGGGATTGATGAATATTGTGTGCTTCCAGAATATTGTTTGATAGCCAGAGGAGGACACAGCGTCATCATGTAATACACCAGCAGAGCTTACGTTACGTCAGTATACAAGGAAACATAAGATAAACATAAAAGTAGGAGTGGGCTACTTAAAAAGGGGGACTGTATTCTTTTAAAATTATCATAAAAGTCAAAGAATGGCTACAGAAATGCTTCAGATTAATCCGGCTAAAGATACATGACTACATGTAATGCCTGATATAGACTGAGAAGGAGAGAAAACTTGCTATAAAGGACAATACGAAATCAACTGGCGAGATTGGAATACAGAGAGTAGGTTAGCTAAAAACACCAAATCAGTGGAAGTATTTGAAGTTAATAACTGTACTGTGGTCTTGCAAAAGAATATTCACACCTTTAGGGAACTCATGAAGTATTTAGTGGTAAAGAGTCATGATGTAGGTAACCTACCCTCAAACGATTCTGAAAAATCATTAGAGAGAGCAAAGAGATAATAGAACAAATGATTATGCAAATGGAGTAAATGCTAACAATACGTAAATCTGAGCAAAGAGCATGTGAGTTTTCCCTGTATTATTTTGACTTTTGCAATGTTTTGTAAATTTGAAAATATTTCCAAATAAAATTTTTACCAAATATACTTATAGGAGAATATGAAAAACATCTCCATGCCTATAAACTTGACAATTTATATAAAATATGCAAATTCCTAGAAAACATTACCAAAATTTACTTAAATACAAACCTGAATAGCCTTGCATGTGTTAAAGAAATTAAATTTGTTATTAAAACATTCCCACAAAGAAAACTCCAGGTCCAGATGGCTTTACTCTGAGTTCTATTAAACAATTAAGAAAGAAATATTGCCAAACCTATGCAAACACTTTCAGAAAATAGAGAAGAGGGTATAGTTCCCAGTTCACTGTATGAGGCCAACATTAAACTGATTCCAAAAAGATACCACAGTAAAACAAACTATAAAAACCAACAACAACCCACAATTCTCTCAATCTTCCTAAAAAGCATTCAACCACCATAATGAGACATCACTACACACACACTAAAATAGCTAAAGTTAAAAATCTGACAATATCAGGTGTTGATGAGAATGTAGAGCCACTGGAACTCTTACAAACCACTGACTGGAATGTAAAATTTGGAAAACAGTTCATCAGTTTCTTGTGAAGTTAACTTACACTTACCATATGACAAAGAAGTTCCTCTGTAGATGTGTATCCAAGAAAAGTAAAAATACGTATCCACAGGGGCATCTGGGTGGCTCAGTCGGTTAAGCATTGAACTCTTGATTTCAGCTTAGGTCATGATCTCATGGTTCATGAGATCTAGCCCCACATCAGGCTCTGCACTAACAGTGCAAACCCTATTTGGGATTCTCTCTTCCTTTGTCTTTGCCCTTCCATGATGTGTGCTCTCTCTCTCTTTCTCTCTCTCTCTTTCTCAAAATAAATAAATAAAACATAAAACATAAACATAAAACATAACATATAAATAAATAAATGATAAATAAATAAATAAATAAAACATGTCCCCAGAAAGACTTGTGCATTGATGTTTATAAGCAGCTTTATTCACAGTATCTACGAACTGGAAACAACCCAAATGTCCATCAACAGGGGCATGGATAAACAAATTGTCGTATACAATGGAATACTACTCAGCATTAAATGACAGTTTAAATACGCAACCACATGGGTGAATTAAACTAAAAAAAAAAGTATACCGACATTAAGAGTGCACATCTGTGAACTTATTAATATGGAATTATACACCAGAAAAAACTAATCTATAGGTCTTTTATCTTCAGTTCTTTTACCTGAACTCAATACTCATTTACCTGCCTACCTTCTGGATATCAAAGATGTTCAAATTATACTTTTCCAGAATTTATCTCATTTTTTAACCTTCCAAATGTGTTCTTCCTCTTGTATTCTCTCTCTTATTAGGAAACCACATACACCAAGTCATCCTAACTCAAGCTAGAGATTGTCATAAACTTGTGACTTTCTCTGCATATCCAATTGGCCATTAGCCCTATTGACCCTACTTTGCAATAGTCTCCAAGTTGTTTATTTATTCTCTTCTCAAACATAAGTCAAAATAATATTAATACAAGATGAAGCTTATATTCCACCTCAGATTTAAGAAGTGGCAATATCATAAACTCAGGGGCATTTTGATATTTAAGGCAAATGAGCAAAAGAAAATTCTCATCAGGGAATTAGATATATAGGCCTAAGTATCAATGAAGGGAGCAAGCTGGAGATGGAAGTACAGATTTCAGAGCCCTTGGTATTTAAATTCACACGAGTATGACCAAAGTTAGAAGCCTAATGACCTTCTATTTCTCTCTGAGAAGGAAGGTTGGCTGCAGATATAGGAATTGCAGGGAAAAGTGAAAGCTTTAACGATCCACTTTGGACAATGGGAAAGGATTGAACAAGGGATGTGTAACATAGTTCCTGAGCAGTACTGACAGAAGAAGGCAAGAAAACAAGGGAAAGAGGAAATTCAGTGTCCCAACCAAAAGATCCTACAATGTACCATGATGATACAATACTGGATTGTGAATGAAGAGAAGCCAGCCATGGGTAGGAGTCCTAACAGACCAGGGCAATAGGAAGAGTCAAGAAATTGGAGATCACAGGGGGACCTGGGTGGTTCAGTCGGTCAAGCGCCAGCTCTTGATTTCAGTTCAGGTTTTTATCTCGTGGTTTGTGAGTTTGAGTCCCACATCGAGACTGCTTAGGTTCTCTCTCTCTCCTTCTCTCTCTACCCTTCTCCTGCTTGTGCTCGTGCTCTCCCCCTCTCTCTCTCACTCTGAGAAAATAAATAAATAAACTTAAAAAAAAGAAATTGGAGATCACAATGAGAGCAGAGCATAGACACACAGAGTAAGTAAGAGAGCAAAGCTGCATAAGGTCAAAGGTTAGGACAGTCAATAGATACCCAGGGGCACTGGAAGGGATGTGATAGAATTGTGATTCAGGGGAACGGTATGTGACGTCAGGAAGGACACTGAATCTCCCTAGTAGTTGAGGGTTTTGGGGGGTTACCAAGAAGGCTTTAACCAGACATCAAAGTACTCTTTGAAGATGATAAAATGACAGGAAGTCTCCAGTCATCCATAATATCTTGAGAAAAAGCAAAAAGTGTTAGTTTAAGAGACTTAAGATTCTTAGCAAACCTGATAAAACTAGAGGTTCAGAAATTTTGCTCTGGACAAACCCTGAGATGTGCTCACACAGGGACGTCTCCCACTCACAAGCTTGCTTGAGGGCCATCCTGGTGACTGCCACACAATGGACAGGATAATTACCAGGCCCTTAAGTATTAAAATGACTCTTCGTGTTACCAGATCAGGTGCTGTGCTCATTCTAACCATGAAAGTATTTTCAGCAAATCCTACATATATTTATTCGTCATTTATTGGGGATATGGTGCTGGGCCGAAAGCCGAGTAGGTGTGTTGAAGATACTAAAATGCCTAAGTGTGATGCCCTACCTTCTAAGACAGGAAAAAAAGATGTGTGTACCAGAAGAGGGAAAAAGGACAGCAGGTGCAGGCCGACTCAAACAAGAGATACTGCCAGAGAGCAAAGGGGTGTAGAGGCAACAAGGGCTCAGGTGCTCAGAGAGAACTCCTTCTGTGAGGCCAGATCAGCAAGGGGCAGGGCGTCGATTTAAAGTCAAGTGTCGGGCACCTCGGTGGCTCAGTTGGTCAAGTGACTGGCTCTTGGTTTTGGCTCAGGCCATGATCTCATGGTTCATGAGATCGAGCCCCACCTCAAGATCCGATTCCTTTTCTCTCTCTCTCTTTCCTCTTTCTGCCCCCCCCAACTCATGCATGCATGTGCATGCTCTCTCTTTCAAAATAAATAGATAAAACTTAAAAAAATAATTCAAAAAACAAAGAAAATAATAAAGATCAAGTGTCATGCCCAGAGATATCCTGCAGACGATTGCTCTGGCCATGTTACTAACGATGAGTCTAAGCAGGAAAGAGGACAAGGGGCTCCTGCTACAACAACGGGGCTTCAGATTAACATGCCGGGGGTGGGATGCAGAAAACAGACACATTTAAATCACAACGAGGAGATCTCTTGTCAGAACGTAGTGATTGATTGGAGGAGACGGCTGCCAAACAAGGAAGAGTTCAGAATGACACCCGAGATGTGTGTCTGAAGGAAGTATTTAGATTCACTCAGATAAGGATGCACAGGAAGAGACTTCTGTGCTAGGTACTATTTTAAGTACAAAAACAGTAGAAGATGCATCCCTGCCTGGCCTCCGCTTCTCTTTTCCCTTTCTTACCTCCTTTATGTCAGGGGGCTTGAAGAGTTTCATTTCACAAGTGTAGTTAAATATTTTCCTGGCCTGATTTACTGTCAGTCATGAATGTTACCTTTACTTTAGCGCTTTTGAAAGGTTTATAGAAGCTAATTTGAAAGTAAATAGTTCAAAACAAAGAGATTCCAAAGTTAATTTGGGTCTCTCTCTCTCTCTCTTTCTCTCTCTAATGTTTTATTTATTTATTTTGAGAGAGAGAGAGAGAGAGAGAGAGTGCAAGCGAGGGAGGGGCAGAGAGGGAGGGACAGAGAATCCAAGCAGGTTCCTCGCTGTCATCACAGAGCCCGGCTCGGGGCTCGAACTCCCGTACCGTGAGATCATGACCTGAGCCGAAATCAGGGGCCAGAAGTTTAACCAAATGAACCATCCAGGTGCTCCCATTGTGGGTCTCTCTTTGGCATCTCCACCACTTACCTCTTCCCACTTTCCCATTAAAATGATATAAAGAGCTTGAGACAGGTTTTCAAATGTCTTCAACAACTAGTCAGCTCTAGAAAAATAGTCCCATTTTTATCTATTTCTGAGGCGTGATGGATAAGAGGACCATGGATGCCCTCATCTAGAGGCCAGATCTGAGCCACTGATTTCTTATTTTCTGTTTAATTCTTTTTTCTATAAAGATTTCCAATTTTCTGAAAATTCGAGCTTTCGGGGGTCCGAAATCTCTTAGACTCTCTGACTCTGGCCTGAGCCTGTGAGATGTGAGAACAGTGAGATGGCTGGAATAAACAGGTCATTTCTAGCCTCATTTGGCCTCGACGAGGAGCTAGCCTTCCCCCGAATTGCAGGGTCTCCCAGGAAAAGGCTTCACCACCCTGTCTATTCTATTTTGTCTCTGGAATTGATGGAGCAACGGATGCGTCGTGCAGGAGCAAACGGAGAGCAAAGGGAATTTGCACATCTCAACATCTTGTTGGCAGCAAAACGCTGCTCTCCTCTCCTTCTAAAGGCCCAGCAGCCTCAGCATGCACCTGCCAAGATAGGGATCGATGGAGAGAAGCCAGGGCCCAGGTAAAAACGTCCCAACCAGAGTATTTCTAGTCAGTAATAATAGATGCAAGGCCTAGATAAGTCACTCAGAGGCCTTTCTCTGAGAGCGTTTCCCAGTGGCATTCAGCAAAGACAGTGTGTCTGTGTTGAAGCAACTTAGGTCCTAGGGACAGAGAGTTCCCAGAGTTCAGAAGTGTCTTCCACAAAGTTGTGGCCTCAAAGTTCAAGCATGTGTAGCTAGAGTGAGCTCTCTGGCAAAGCCCTTCCTCAAGAGCCCTTGGACTTGAACTCTCTGCCATTAGGGTCTGAACACTTATCCACCCATTTCCCCAAGTGGGGCCACGAGGGATGGAGCCAGTGGGCTGCCTCGGTGACAGGAGCCACCCAAAAGCGCGTGGCGGCGGTGGCAGCCGCAAGCCAGAGTTGAATTCCATTTAAATAAAATGCCAAAAGGCAGTCAGCGAAAGTGACATTTATGGTGTTACTACAAATGCATTCAGTGGGAAAAGCTCAGTAGCAGAAGCAAGGGGGAAAAAAACAAGCTGTAGTGAAAACTGCCATCTGTATATTGTGCCCCGTTTTTAATATTCTGTATTCTCATAAAAAGTGTTGTTTCTGTCACTATTCAATCTCACAAACTCACACAGAACACTGTTAAAAGTCAGCAGTGTGTGAAATGGTATTTTAAAATAAATGAAACCCGCTCACAGAGCTGCGGAGGAATATTGCAATGCTGGGCGCTGACAGACAGGCACTGAAAAGTAACAACCGTTATCATCTTAAAGCAAAGCGGATTAAATAAAAACCCACAGCCAGTGGTGCATTACCAAGTCTGATATTGACACAGCTGCCGTGGTGGTTATTTTTCATTGTCTCATCAAGACAAAGCATCATGGGGTATCAATCTTCCCTCTGTCAGGCCAGGCCTGGTATAAAGTTTTTCGTTTACATTTTCATTATATCCCTTTTATCTCCGGGGCCAGCGTTTTTTCTTAACCGTGGGGTCGGATGACCTGGGGGGCACTGTTGGGCTATTACCTCCAGGCCAGAGAAGCCTCCTCCTGGGGCAGAGGGTGGCTGTCCCCACCCCCACCCCCACCTTCCAGCTCCTTCCATGGGCTGAGATGGTCATTATTGTGCGTGCTGGGGACCATTAGCTGCTGTAATGTGTATGCGTTTGGATGTAAGGGAGAAAATAAAGAGCAGAAGGGAGAGAGATAATGACTAGGAGAATTAGAAGGGCCTATGGAGGGGATTTGAATTTTTTCGCTTTACACCCAAAAGAAGGGGCAGAGCTAGAAAATACACAACTCTCTTGAGAACACTCCAGCAGAGAAACCGGATTAGAGCTTAACTTTTACACACTACTGTTTTATTTTCTGGACTGGCTCACTCTTCCTTGAATTGGCCTTCAATTTCAGAAGTTGGCTGATCTGCAGAGAGTATATTCTGATTTGACTCACAGAAGGCTTTGATCTTTGAGAAAGATCAATCTTGTTTGGGGGATTCTGATAGTTTTCATTATGCTTCCTCCCAATCTGATGTCCTCTCCTTTGGAAGTTTATTAGTGTGACTTCTCTAGGAGAGAAAATTCAGCTGTACAATATACAAAATTCAGCTATACAATATACAAAATACTGTCCAGTATTTTGACCTCTAATCATGTTAAGCCATTGGCCCCAATGGCAGGGAAACCTTGACCATTAAGTTCTTTTAGCAAAGGTTAGAATTGTATGATTTTATATTGACTGAGGTGGATCTAACAAAGAGAGTCAGGCTCAAAGTCCCAACGTGGGTTCTGACTCTTGGAGCAGCCTCCACAGATCTTCCCAGAGGCCCCTGCTTGTGCCTTCCATGCCAGGAACAAGCAAGTCAGGTCCAAGGATGCCATAGAAGTTTGGGTGATGCTCACTGGTTACCAAACAAAGACCCTCAGTACTCAACCTCTCCGTGACTCAACAGAATAGAAGTTTCCCACTCCTGTCACAGCCCACGTGGGTTAGGCTGCCCTCCTACACCTTCTGGAGCATATGTCCTCCAAAGTCACTGCTAAAGAAAAGAGAGAGCATCCAGGTATTACCTAGGAAGTTTCTAGGCTGAACATAGAAGAGGCTTACATCACTTCTGTGAACACTCCACTGGCCAGGGCTTAGTCCTTCTGCTTCAACCTAACTGCAACCTAGCTGAAAATCTTCTGGGAGTCATCTATGCACTCCAAAAAGGCATGCAGTGAACCCAGAAAAAAAATTGTTTTTGTCAAAAAAGCAGGACAGGGAGGGAAGGGTAAGGTAGAGGAACAATATGAAATTAGTGCTGGGAAGAGAGGAAACACGGCTCAGTAAGGATCAACTTCGCCTTACCCTGTTGTGCCACACTAGTGAATACAACCACTGTACCTTCTACCACCACTGCCACCAATCCCTGCCTTCCAACAGAAAGCAAAGTCCGCAGAAATGTTTACTGAACAGGGTTCCACTTATGACTTCTCCAAAAGAGTGACTAGAAACAATACAACTACTAATTTTGTAAATGAATCTGGGAGTTCACTACACTCCATCAGTGTTCTGGAATGAATGTTGGTGTCCCCATCCCCTGTCCAAATTCATATGTTGGAAACTCAACCCCCAATATGATGGTACTAGGAGGTGGGGCCTTTGAGGGTGATCAGGTTACAGGGGCAGAGCCCTCGTGAATGGAATCAGTAGCCTTATAAAAGAGGCCCAAGAAAGCCCCCTACTTTTTCCCTCTCTCCTGTGAGGTCATGGTGGGAAGGGAGCCTTCCATGTGGACGTGGGCTCTCACCAGACCCTGAGTCTGCTGGTGCCATGATCTCAGACCTCCTGACCCCAAGAACCGTCAGACAGAAATGTTTGTTGTCTAGGGTCACCCTGTTTATGGTGTTTTTGTGAAAGCAGCTCAAATGGACACAGGCAGAGAGGCAGCCCTCGCCCACATTCTCTACTGAGGTTGCAACGGAGCTGGGTTTTGCTTGACTCACAGCCTTCTTTTTTTTTTAATTTTTTATTTATTTTTGATGCAGAGAGAGACAGAGCATGAGAGGGGTAAAAGCAGAGAGAGAGGGAGACACAGAATCAGAAGCAGGCTCCAGGCTCTGAGCTAGCTGTCAGCACAGAGCCCGACGCGGGGCTCAAACCCACGAATGTGAGATCTGACCTGAGCCGAAGTCGGAGGCTTAACCGACTGAGCCACCCAGGTGCCCCGACTCACAGCCTTCTTTACTCACACGTGCACTGCTTGCATGGGGAAGACTCAAAACGGTTGTGCCGGGCCAGTTATGACTCTTTGTGTATCTCAGTCTGTGCATGATCTTTCCACGTGCTCTCTCCACCCACTGGTGTCTCCATGGCTGGACTTCTTCCGTGGCAACCACGGGATCTTAGAATTTCCCAAGAGAACCAGTGGGATGTGTGTGGCCTCTCGTAACCAAGCCTCATAAGTCAGGTGGCACCACTTCCACCACATTCTGCTTGAGGCAGTTACAGAGTCCCCCCGGTAAAACAAGCCAAGTTCAAGGAGACAAGATAAACACTTCACGGTTCTAAAAGCCACGATGGACTTGAAAAGTTTTTAAACTGCTTATCTTCCGAAAGACCAATGTTCAGATTAAATCTATATCCTCACAAATTCCTAGACAGAAATGTCAAAAGTCAACCTATAATCAGAAAAGGCTGAAAATAGTAGTTATAAAAGAGAAGGAAAAAAAAAGTATGGGTATGAGGCATTCATTTCGGTTTTATCTTATGGACCTAATTTGAACACACGTGTGCTATGTTTATACTCAGCAACAACAAAATCCTTCCAGAGCTGTTCTAACCCATCCATTCCCTCTGTAAAATCCCTTAAGGTTCAGAATGGCTGGGCTCAGCTAAAACAGAGTTAGGAAAAGCTCTTTTGAAGAACCCAAAATGTGGCAGTGCCTTGGATGCCTGCCCACCTCACGTTCTTTCTCTCTGAGAGAACCTTGTCAGAACAGAGAGTCAGTAGACAGCAGAAGAGCTCTGGAGACATGTCAGTGTCATCCTGAAAACCAAAACTCTACTTCCCTGCAAGTACAAAGATCTTCAGGCTTCAGACTCATGTCCCCAATGTAGGCCTAAATCTGATACTTTGACGTACATAAAAGCCACATTGCTGCCTCAAAAGTGTTATCTAGTGTGCCAGAGATGGTCTGGACACCACCATGCTCTCTAAGCAGCAGCTTTCCACTATACCTTCTCCCTTCTAGACCCCTCCTTAGAGTTTAGGTGCACAGATGTACTACCGTTCTCCTTAGAGATGGACCCTGGCCCTGAACTCCTGTGCATCTCCTAAGGAGAACCTCTGCTTGACCCCGAGTCCCAGATCTCCACACAAATTCTGCCCATTGCTCTTCTCTATATAATCAAAATGCTTCTACCCACCCAAAAATCTCTATTGAGATTTTGGCTACCATTGCTACAATAACTCAACTTCCTTATGGAGCAATGCCATGGCCACTTGGGTATTGACATTTGGACTAATGACCATCCCCAAGAGATAAGCCCCTCAGCCAAGTTTGTTTCCCTGCTCTTGGCCCTATACATTACTATCCTAGATTGATCACCCTCCAGTATGTCACTGAGTCCTCAAGATGCTTAACAATGAAGCTCTATGGTAATAGTCCACAAGTGAATATGAATTGCTCATTATCTATTCCAACTCTGAATCATATCTCTTTCTCCTTCATATTCTGAGTCTCCTCTTGTGGAAGGCATTTACATTTGAAAATGTGTAAACTCAATAGTGTGATCCAATTTGAATTTCCACCAATCTATGATGTCTTTAGCTTTGTAATATAGTCTCTTCCTTGTTCAGCATAGATAAAGAAGGTATTCTCATTAATCAGAAGTTCTTATAATTAGAAACTCACACCTGAAATAAAATGAACTACCTGTGATGAGATATATAGAACATAACAACAACAAAAAAACCTTTTGGCATGAAATATATTCCGAACATAATGCATCACACTTTAATGATGCAGGAGTGGCTTTGGAATCCTATTAAGAAGCTGACACACCATCTTTCTGATCATCAGTGAACATGGACTCATTTCTGTGAGTGAAGAGCGTTTGTCAACAAAGAATGTCCAGTTAATAGGGTTCTGGATAATAGAGGGTACTGTATAGTAGGCCCTGCAGGAGAAGTATCCTCCGGAAAGTAGAGAAAAGAAAGTAATCAGAGTGCTGCAACCCCCTGTGGTCTCTATAGGTCTCTTTAGGGGTTAAATGGCAAAGGGAAGCACTGATAATTCCTTTACTATGCACCACCTCCTTCCTAAAACAGCTGGTCACTTTCACGTCCCCAGTCTTTTTCTTGCCTATGGCCAAAACAAGGAAGAAAGAAAGGCTCACTCAAGTAGTCATTTAAACCTGGCTTTCCTTTTCATAAACCCCATCGTACATTTGCCACTTCATATCCAGATAAAATGATTCGGCATTAACCATGAACCTACAATGCTACAATTTTGTAGACATTTCAAATCTCATGAACACTTACTTTCATGTGACATGCTGCCAAGACTTTTGGCCTTTAGAGAGTATAGTTATATTTCATTCTAAGCAAACGATCACCCTCTGTTTCCAGCTGGGGGTGAATTTTTACTGGAACCACCATGGCCTCTCTACGACTAAGGGCAGTTGGGTCATATGATATATTTGTGTACTTCTCATATCATTTCAATCAGGTTAGAAGGTCCGCAGGGACTACTTTTAATTTCATAAAGTGAATGATTCCTTTCATTTGTTTAGAACTTAAAACATTTTGAATTCCTCAAATGGGTTCTTTAAAAAATGATAGAAGACAGGGTGTCTGGGTGGCTCAGTCGGTTAAGTGTTTGACTTTGGCTCTGGTCATGATCTCACTCTTCAAGCCCCATGTCGGATTCTGTGCTGACAGCTGAAAGCCTGGAGCCTGCTTCAGATTCTGTGTCTCCCTCTCTCTCTGACCCTCCCCCGCTCATTCTCTGTCTCTCAAAAATAAATAAACATTAAAAAATATTTTTAAAAAATGATGAAAGATAGGCAAAGTAGATATTATTAATCCCAAATGTTTTAAACCCTTTACTCAGGTTTCTAAAACTTAAGAGTCCTAGTTTGGTGCCCGCTGCCTCTTCCCGTCTTTGTATCTTCAGACACACTATGAACGCCACCATCTTTCCTGGGTGTTTACTGTTAACTTTCCTGGGACATTTTTACATTTTAATGATTAGTCCTGTGTGCACTGTTTGAGCTATAGATGAAACCATGCCTGCCTCACCTGTCAGAACTTCACAGAATGTCACGATCATGAAAGAGTCTCAAAACTTGTGATGACTGCTTGCATTTCTAATTACATGCAGGCCCAGTACACTCACTCAATTGAGGCACAATTGGCAACTCGGCCACCTTCTGAGTATCGTTAGAACCTCCTCCCCATTCACACATGTTAGCAGGAGAAAACATGAACAGCACTATTCACTTACTTAACCAATATCATTTTCTTTTGCACACTAGGAAGATATGGGCGGTGAGTCAGATAGACCTGGCTGTAAATCCCAGCTCTGCCATTTACTGTCTCTGTAAACTAGACAAGTTACCTAACCTTCCTGATTCTTAGTTTCCTCACGTATTATTTGAAATCAGAACCTCTTTGCAGGGTAATTTGAAGTATTAAGATAATATAAATTAAGCTACCGGCACATTCTAGTCCCCCAATCAACTGCAAATATGATGCCCTCATCTTTACGAATTTGTAATGCATTTTTGCCTAGAAAAGAAGCACTTCTAGTCTCCATGGTTTTCAAACACGTTTATAAATCTATAGGCCTTCTATCTGTGGCTACTCCTCAAATAGCAGTACTCACTACTCTCCTGGCAATTTCATGCTTGTGTACATTGGGCTTTCTCATAGATAATACATTCCCCACTATGGAATGAATGTTTATAACACATTTCCATTATAGATCTCTACTAAGCATACATATTCAAGAAATTATAATATGTTATTTATATTTATCATCGATGCTTTCCAACTGATAAAAACTGATAGTGGGGTAGGTCAACCTCAAAATTTTAGTTGCTTACACAGACACCTTGCCAGGAGACATTTCCCAATTGGTACTGGGTAGCACAATTCCTAGCGCATGATCAGGGGATAAATAAAATTCCCCTTAGCTAGTGCCTTCAAAGTCATCATCTAAACCTTTGATTTCTAGACAGAGAAAGCTGTGTGGTGATTCTGATTCCTCTCCGAAAGTCAAGGGGATGACCTTAAAGGAAGAGGGTGGGCGTGTCCCACCCTCAAGAATGTCATGTTCTATACAGCCACAGAATCTGCAGAGACATGTGCAAGAGGATGCAAATGTCTGAACTCTGATCCTCCCTTTAAACTGTTCCAGCAAAAATTAATAGCACTTATACATGAAATGCATGCCCCGATTTATCTACATCAAATTCATAATAAGATCTAGGTAACCAAAATCATACCTTGAATTTAGAACAGCTCCTGGTATATCAGCAATTAGACACTTGCCCCCTGAAGTACATGGCTTCTTGAGGCAAATCTCTATATCGTGACCCTGTGTCTTATTCCTTATTCCTCTTCATTACAGAATTATTTAAATAAATATTAAGCAGCTTATTTACCAACATTCAATTTCACAGTGATTATGTGGAACATTTCTTCAACGTGATTAACCACAGAGCAGAGTCACTTCTCATTAGTAAACCTCATTTTTAATGTACTCAGTAAGGGTTCCAAAAAGTAGTATGGCTTCTTTAGATACTACCTCATATAGTGTCCCTTTTCCATCGCCATGGCCCTGAATTTCCATGGCCCTCACCTAGAGCCTTGTGAAGCATCAGGATCATATTGGTTCAAATCCCAGCCTTTCCAACATTGTATCTCAATAATGTTTTCAGCTGTCAGCATATCTATTCAACCTGATTCAAGGAGGCTATAATACATCTATGGTTAGTTCTAGTAACTTCAGTAGATATTTCATGCTTCTGTTCTCTGACTATTAACCCTACTCAGAATAAATCTCTCTATCCCTACGTCATGGTGCTGTGATAAAAGTCCTGTTTTTCCTGATTGCAGTTACTTTAATTCAGTCGGTAAGCCAGACAATCAAATAAATGGGTACCTAAACCCTCATATCTCAGAAAGAAGACCACTGCAAAGACTATTTATATTCTTGCCCTTGTCTCTAAAACTCTACCAAAGTCCAATTTATTATTATTTGTACTTGCACAAGACAGAGCAGACTTTCTAGATGTCTGTCTGAATAGTGGCCCATTTTTAAATTTCTCCCCAAAAAGGTCAAGACTGGCCTAGCCACCCATCAGACACTGGAATTTAGTGGGCTGGGGAAGGGCAGAGATCACCATATTTAATTACAGGAAAAACTGAAAGGCAGAGAATTAACTCATCTGAAATCTAAAGAAAAACACTGAAGTCCAAATGTCAGAAAAATTGCATATGAACCCTAAACCCAGAAAGATAGAAATGAAAATAGATGATACGTTATCAAGAGAAGAAGGGTCATACATCACAAGATCAGAAGTTTAGAGTCTTTCAGAGATGACTTCAGAGTACGCGTGGTCAAACATAAACAACAGTAGGATAGCAATTAGGTGGCCTGAGGAAAAACAGATTCCTGGCTGACAAACGCAGCTTACCATTAGTAATCAACAGGTTTATGACGGTGCAGCCTTGTTTTTTGGGGTTTTTTTTAACCATTTTTTATAATGTTTTTTATTTATTTTTGAGAGACAGAGAGAGACAGTGTGAGCAGGGGAGGGTCAGAGAGAGAGGGAGACACAGAATCTGAAGCAGGCTCCAGACTCTGAGCTAGCTGTGAGCACAGAGCCCGATGCGGGGCTCAAACCCACCAACTGTGAGATCATGACCTGAGCCGAAGCCAGACGCTCAACTGACTGAGCCACCTAGGCACCTCAGTGCAGCCTTGTTTTAAGACCAGAAGCAAGGTGGCCACCGCCTAGCAGCATGAAATTTTGGACAGTTGTATTAAGATTTTAAAACCCATCTACAAAGTGTCACAAAATATATACACAGGACTCATCTGTAAGGTCATCACGCATCACTTACACCCACCAATCTGATTCTGAGAACAAGTCATAAAGGAAGATATGGGGTTTTATGAATACATTCGTATTCTCTCTTCTTCTCTATCTCTCTCCACCTCCCTTATTTCATTCAACAATCTTTTACAAATTTGGTCAATAAATCACAATCATGTCTAGTGCAAGATGACCAGAATAGTATGCTAAAACTGACATATCCCGGAGACTGGCAATCAGTTGAGGGATAGAGTGATTTTATAATTCGCAGCTTATTTGGCCAGTGGACCCACTAAATGATTATCTTTGGTTCTCACAGTACTTTTTAAGAAACGATTTTGATACTGTTTGTAATGAATAATTGTGCTCTTGACCACATACAGTGAATGTTGGCAGCTACAGCTTATTCCAGGAGCCAAGCATAAAGGAGCTTGCTCTCCCACACCTTTTCCATCCAGTGTGATAGCATAGCTTATGGATGGGACTCTGGTCACATGACCTATTGGCAGTCTTCTTGCCAGCCTGCTTAAATCAAGTTTAAGTATCCCTCAAAAGCTGAATATTTGTTTCTAGACACAGGATCCACAGTTATTAAATCTTTCACCAATTTCTTTTTTTCCTCCCTTTTATTGACAGTGAAGCTCTATGTTTTGTAGAGCAATGTTTCCTCCATTATACAGCTCCATTATTTAGGAAGAGTTGGGGATGCAGAGATCCCAGGAGATACTTGTATCAGAAGATGTGATGTGCATAGGAGTGTACCCAGATGCAGATTAATATTTTTAAAGCTTAGAGCCTCTTTGAAGAGTTCTTTCTCACAGTTGAAGCATCCAAGATGGTGGTCTGGTTTTGAGAAATGTCAAAGGGAAACAGTTCCTGGCAGCAGATTGACACTGTGACTGAATCTGCGGTCGTGCTTTTCACACTGTCTTACTCTGTGAACAGTTAAAACTCCATCTGCCCAGGGACCTAGTATAAATATGTAGGATTTTATATGTTAAAATCATTGGATGCAAGAAACATGACATCTTTTAGTTTCCCCTAACAAGTGCTCTTCCTTTAACAGTAAGGTCACCAGGGCGAATATCTGTGAGTTTTCACTGTGTGCTGGGAACTGTTGACAAGATTGTATTGTGTTGACCTCTTTAGTCCTAAAAAGTAATGAGCGTTAATTTGCTTTACTTTTAGTTAGTTTTCTATGTTACAAAAGGGAAAACTAAGGCAGAGAGGTTAAGGCACTTGCCCAAGGTCGCAGAGCTGGAAATTAAAGCTAGGACATCCAGGTCTAGAAACGTGCTTGACCGATACACTGTACTGACCCCCTGACTCCCTAAACTGTCCCTTAAAATTACATCTAGAATTTTATTCTTAATCTCGCTAGTCGGTGTTTCTCCACCAGATTCTTACCTATGCTTCTAAAACATCTAGATGATACTTCTCGTTGGAACACAGCCACTTGGGATGTTGAACAACCATATCTATCACCACGTGCCAAAGATGATATATGCATGCTCCTTTAGAGTAAGTTTTAATGTAGAGTCCAATGGAGGTCTAGAACCACCTTTACTTTTTGAGTGACTCTCATGCAAATGATCACTCAGATTTACTGTGTCCTTGTTTATGAGATGTCCCAAACTACTTATGAAAGAGTATCCATAGTACTCACTTTCCTGTTCCTTTGGATTCTATCATTTCTTTCTGGCTAGCTCCCTTGAACTAGTCAATTTCCACCTGCCTCCACATGTCAGACCAATCTCTGCATGTAGCCTGACCCCGGTTCTCTTCGATTCTTGACTCAAAACCTTAGCGTCCTGGTAAGTCCATACAGACAGAAGACAGATTAGCGGGTGCCAGCAGGAAGGCAGGAAATTGGCAATGACTGCTTCCTGGGCACAGGGTTTCCTTGGGGTGACTATCTGGAAAGAGATAGTGGTGATAGTGCCCCAACACTGCAAATACACTACAAATCACTGAACTGTACACTTTCAAATGGCTAAAATGGTGAACTTTATGTTATGGGACTTTCATCTCATTTAAAAAACAATCAAGACCAACATTGTTTACAATCTCACCCAGTCCAGACCCAACAGGCCCCAGTGAGAATTCTATGGTCATCTTGTTGAGGTTTTGCCAGAATAACGATCTTTCAACCTTGACTTTTTACATGAAGTCAAGTCAAATGCCTTTGCAGTGTTTTGCCTTATTCAGTATTGCCTCATTCCTCAGTCATGGGTCCCAGCAACCTTGAGACTGAAGGGCACCTCAACCATCAGCTTATGAAATCAAGCAATTCTACTAAAATCCCACCTAAGCTTTTATGGTGGTTTTAAAACATGTCCACAGAGTTTTTGATATTCTTCTCCACAAGAGGTACGACCTATTTCCCTTCTTCTTAAGTGTGGACTGGACTTAGTGACTTGCACGTAATGAACAGAATATGGCAGAAGGGATGGTGTGTGACTGAGTTACAAAAGGCAAGGCACCTCCTTCCTGTTCTCTGCCTTGGATCACTCACTCTGGGGAAAGCCAACTTCCATGTGGTGAGGACCCTCAAGCAGCAAATGGAGAGGTGTTCTTGGTAAGGAACTGAAGCCTCTTGCCAATCACCCTGTGAGTGAGCTGTTCTGGAAGCAGGTTCTCCAATCCCAGGCAAGGCGTTTGATGACTGAATCCTGCAGATGCGTCCTGACTGCAAACTCATAAAAGACCCAGAACCACCCAGCTAAACCATTCCTGGGTTCCTGAGACAAAACACTGAGACAGGAAATGTCTGATATTTTAAGCCAATACATTTTGACATGAGTTGTTACACAGCAGTAAATGATTAATACAACTATCCTTGATTATCTTCTGTCCACATCCCCCCTTTCTTTACTCCGTCACTCTTAACTCCTAAAATTGATGCCACATCAATAGTTTCTAATTGTTTGCCAATTATTTAATGAAATAAACGTAAATATTTCAAACACAGACAAATTGAATTTTACAGTGAATACCTCTGTACTAGCACTTAGATTTTAATATTTGCTGCACTTACCTTTTCATATATCTATCAGTCCATCAAGCCATCCCTCTCCATTCATCAATCCCTCTTATTTTTTATGTATCTTTAAGTAAATTGCAGATGTAAGTACACTTCACCCTAAATATCCCAGAATACAAACATGTATAGTAGTAAATAGGTTTCAGTATTTATTTACAATTATTTTTCTTAGAAAGTGAAGCTTAAATACAATAAAATGACAATCTTAAGGGCACACTTGCTGACTTTGACAAATGCAACCAGTTATGTGTATGTCAAACCCTTATAAAGGGGTAACACATTCGTGGGTATAAATTTATATGCATGGACAGTCCATTAGACAATTTCTTATAATTCTGTGCCTCTCATAACATCTAACATCTGATCTAATCACATAGTAGGTGCTTAGTCAACATCTTTGAATCTATTCGTGGATGTTACCTGGACCTTTGGAAAAAAAAAAAAACACCAAACAAATGATTCCAACCATGTGGCCTGACAGGCTAGAAAACCACGACACTTTGGAGCCTTGAGAAATGAGAGAAAGGACAGAGAAGCTGCCCTATGTTCTTTGTCTGCACAAAACCCCTTAAGGAATAGTTTGTCCACCAAAATTAACATGGTGTAGAGATAGTAAAAATGCTTATGAAAGGCAATTTGTTTTCCATGGAATTCACCAGATGGTCCACACTGTTAGGTATTACTTAAATCTCCACTTGGGAAAACCTGTTATCTCCCTTCCTTATAATAACCCCATGGCCTGAATATTATGACCTGTACACATAGCTTTGTGACAAGCATTTTAATGGCTTTAGAGAACATGGGAAGCAAAGACAGGTTGTAAGTAAAAAATAAAGAACAGCCTTTGGGTTTTAGCATGCAGTAGACAAGGAGGGGAGACACCTCTGCCTGTGTCATTGTGAGGGCTCAGCTCAGTCATCCAGAGCTACCTGCAGGGCTGGAACTGCACGGTCACCTCTGCCTGGCTGTCCCTCTATCACCATCAGTGCCCTGGCACTGTCCAGCGGAGCCCCCACCACCTCCCTGCAGCTACTCACGGAAACTGGCCTCAACCGACCATGGCATGTCTGAGGTTATTTTCCTTCTGGGCTCTCTCCTGTCTTCTTCCCCATGACCCTCGCTCCTTTCTCCCATCTCCGTCTGTCACTCTTTTCTCAACACATTTTTCTCACTGTTTCACTTCCTTTCTCCTCCCACAGCCCAACTTGCTCAGGTGGGTCTCACTCACCTCATTTTTTTTGTCCACCAGACTCTCACATTTTCTTTTTCTCTCTCTCGCCCCTCTCTTTGTCTCACCTTCTCTTTTTTGCCTTCCATGCTCTGAATCTCACACCAAACACCTGCTCTCTAAGTGCCTTCTCCTGTTCTCCCTCCTGCCAGCTAAGTCAGCATATTGCCCATTTGAAAACCTCTGTGAAATGGTGCTGCCCCCCTTCCCTACAGCTAGACTCAGTCTTTTGTAGCAAAGGGAAGGGACCTGATTTTCCACTGTGCCTGGTGTCCGGGGCTGTCTGACTTGTCAGCCTGGCTCCACCTGTGATAGGCACAACCTGAGCCCCGCTGACAGCCCTGATTTTCAAAGCTGAACTTCAGCCTTTGCCCTCTGACTCTTTTGTTCACACCCTGTTATTGCACAGGCACAGAAACACAACCCTCTGGAGCCTAATTAACATTGTAATGTCCCAAGATGTTCCACCTTCTCATTTTCTTTTTTGCCTCCGCCACCTCTCCCTCTGAGCAGCAGCCGGCTCTTCACTCTCTCTGTGAAACATTACCCGGAGAATCACATTTGCATTTTCTCTGGGATTGGGATCAGGGCTAACATGAGAGTCCTCTGAAAGTTTTCTTGGTCCTCTGCCCTTCTCTGGCTCCAAATGAATACACTGATCATCATATAGCTCTTTCTCTCTTCACATCCAATAGGAAATGCATAAGTTAGCAGAAGACTCTTTTAGGTGGTTGTCTTGTTGATGCTGCTGTTGTGACATCTGGCACAGCTTCGTCTACCCTGCCATTCACCAATAGTTGTATGTTCCCCGACCTACGCTTTCCCACCTGGAAAGCAGAGCTCATTGGTCAGAAGCATCTCGTTTCCTTCTGAGTGCCCATGGTAAGTTCATTTGGTTTTGAAATTATAGTTAATACAAATGTCCAGTCTACTTATAAAGTTTGTCATCATTATCATGCTCCTTCAGTAAGCCTGAAAAACTAATGTATCTTGAAACACTTAAATCAACAACTAGAAAGTTCTCTGAATAAACATAACTTTAAAGTACAAAGCTAAAGGGGCAGCTGGGTGGCTCAGTTGGTTAAGCATCGGAATTCAGCTCAGGTCATGACGTCACAGGCTCCAGCCCAGAGTCAGGCTCTGAGCTGTCAGCACAGACAGCCTGCTTTCTGTGGATTCTGTCTTCCTCTCTTTCTTCCCCTACCCTGCTTGTACTCTATCTCTCGATATATCAAAAATAAACAAACATTTAAAAAATAATAACAAAATAAAATACAGAACTAAAAAGTACTTCACAAACATTAGTGAATAATTTCATGTAAGACATTGCTATGCAACTCTGGGTGACACACAACCTCCCACTCAGTGCCCTGCAAGGGACCCTACATTCTGTGAGTAGACACAGAGATATTACACAGAGGAACCGATATGCTTTCTCTTTGAATCCCTAGTGGTTCACAAGGTAGCTGACAATATCTGTTCGCAAACTCATGAAATTAATTAATCTGATCCCATTAATGAACCCAATCATTAGTCAGCATTATCATTTTGCATTTCCAGAGTTCAAAGAGGAAAAGACTCGGTGGACCCATGTATGTCTAGATAGCACTCTTGCAAGAAAATTGTCACTTCTCTCTGCATTGCAGTTTCTTCATCTGTAAAATAAAATGAGTCCAACAGACAGTCTCTTAGGTCTCTGATACCCCTAAGAGTATCAAATAATCGTCTTGATTTAGCCCCATGTCCACACAACTTATACACATAACCAGAGAAAATCCAAGATTTCAGAGAGAATGGGCAAGAAACTCAGTTGTACTTAGCACCTTGCTTGTATTATATGTATAAGAGAAGACTAAATGTGTTCCATCTTCTCCAAATACCCACAGTCTAGTGAGAAAAGCAACATTTAAGTTGCAATTATCTATAAAAATTAATCTGATGAGGTGAACCTAGGTGGCTCAGTTAGTTAGGCATCCAATTTTGGCTCAGGTCATAATCTCACGCTTTGTGGGTACACGCCCTACGTCATGCTCTGTACTGACAGCTCAGAGTCTGGAGCCTGCTTCGGATTCAGTGTCTGCCTCTTTCTGCCTCACCTCCAATGGCATTCTCCCTCTCTCTCTCCCTCTGTTTCTCAAAAATGAATAAACATTAAAAAATGTTTAAAGTAATCTGGTAATAGCTATCGTTCTGATTTTCTTTAAAAGAAATATATTTTTTTCTCTCTTTTTCTTTCTCCCTCTTTCCTAAAAAAACCCTTCCCAAACAATTACATTTCCTATCAATATTTAGAGCACCATTTTTTTCCACAACAGTTAAAGTTAATTTGGCGCTGAATATAAAATACCTGACCCAGGATATTAATAGTTAGCATAAGCAGGGAATCTCTACTTAACATGAAAGTCCTTGGGGATGACGAGCAAAGGATCTGGAAAGAGAGGCAGATTACATTTTCATCAGATCAAATTAAGGAAGGCAATATAAGGTTCTTCAATGACCAAATACCTGCCATGCATTCAGCACTTGGACAGAGGCAGGAAGGGAAGCACATCCCAATGAACAAGATACTGTTTTCATCCCCAAAGAACCTATTACCTGATGGGGGAGAGTTGTGGGTGTAAACTTCTGTTCTGCAGCGCAGCAGTATATGCAACGTTGCTCGGGAAACACTGATAAACCCTGATGCCGACTGGAAGAATTGAAAAACACTTAGTTTTGTAAGGATGTTGACCTTTAAGCTAATACTTGAAAAATCAGTGAAAACCTAATAACGGAGATGTGGGTGAGGGGAGGTGAGCAGTGGTGGGGAGTAAAGGAAGGCATCCCAGGTCACTCTGAAAAACAGAATGGCAATAGATGGTAATGGCCCTGCCATGTGGGACTAAAGATTTTGAACATTACCTAACCTATTCTCACTGATACTTGCCTCTAACATAGCTCTGCTTTGGCCTGTAAACCCTTTCCTCTCATGCCTCCATATATATATATATATATATATATTTTATGTAAGGAAAACTACTCGGTAGCCATACCTGCACAGCCAGGAAAAGTAAGTCGTCTTTGGGTCTACACCACTTTGCCATTTACAATCACCAGGGTCTCTACCTTCCTGTGGGCTGTGAAGGAGCGGCCTGGGACTCGCCCACAGGTTCAATGGACAGGAAGACTAAAAGTTGCTTCTGATGGAACTGTAATAACGGTACATTCCATCCTTGGTTCTCTCATTTCACAACTCTGAGAGGGCTGTTTCTAGTGTCTTCCACAATGGTTAATTTCCAATTCCCCTACACTAGCTAATGGTCTTACTCTGAAAAGATGGTCGGCCTCCTCCTTTGTAAGAAGAGGATGCTTAGTTTCCTCAACCATCAGAAGTCAGTTGGAGCTTTGGTCTTGGAGGCAGAGATGGGTGCAAACGCTACCCACCTCCTCAGGGCAGGTTTCCCTGCTCCTGGCACTCTCCCTTTTACCCCCACCCCTTGCCCAGGACTGCTCTCACAATTGTGAAGGGTAGAGCTGAAGGAAATCTAGGTTAGAGCAAATTTGTCAAGGTCTGTGCTTTGACTGGGTGTTCCACTGGCCTGAAAGAAGAAACACCTTTGTCTGCTTTGCTCAGTTTCATTCTATGTGCTAACTACATTGCTCTGATTCCACCAGACCTGTACCACAATCACCCAACCCTACTCCTGCCCCCGGGTATGAGGCTCATTCCCATACTTCCAACCTTTGCAAGGCTCTGTTCTACCTTTCATAATACTATATTATAATTACATTGCAGAGGGGGGCTTTGCCCACCTCCCCTAAAGTGCTATGAGTTCCCTGAGAACTTGTTCTGAGATGTTTTCACCTCGATATCCCTACATCTTGACATCAGTTGCTCAATAAATATTTGATGTCTTAATAACTGGTCATGAGTAGATGAATCAGTCCAGATTCTGCTAAGTAGTGGTGTGACTTTGAGAACTTCTGGCCCACTCTGAGTCTCTTCCTCTCCATTTGAAATAAGAAGTTTGATCAGAGGACCCTTATGTTCTTTCGGTCTTAAACCCCCTTGACAATAAGTCTAACTTAAATCATTCCCATTTCAAAATTCTCCGTATTTTCTCTTTCTCATGCTCTTCTCTCCTTCTATTTTAGTCTTTTTCCAGTCACTTTCTTCCTACTCTTGTGTAAATATCTTCTCAGTAGAGACTGAAAACATCTGGCTAATTCTTTCGTTCTGCACCTCATTATGTACCGCCAGCCTGCCTCCCAGTCAGCCTCTCATATTGACTAAAGCCTTTGGAATTTGGTTGAGTCAATTGCTCTAATCTAGATTTCATTTTCGCCTGGGGTGGCTTCGGTTTCCCTGTAAAGAAAACAATCCATCAATTTTGTCTCCATTTCTCCCTCTTCAATTCCAACCATTTTTTAAAAGTTTATTTCTTTGAAAGAGAGAGAGAGAGGGGTGGGGGAGGGGAAGAGAGAGAATCCCAACATGGAGCCCAACAAAGGGCTCAATCCCACAACTGTGAGATCATGACCTGAGCTGAAATCAGGAGTTGAATGCTTAACTGAATAAGCTGTCCAAGGCATCTCATTTCCAACCATTTTTAACTCCTTGGAATCATTCACACAAATGGACACACCCTGGACCTCAGTATCTCAGGAACATCTCTACTCTGTGCCTCTTCAAGAACTCCAGCCCGCCACTCTTACCTCTTCATCTGCTGCTTCCTCCAAGCCCAACATGTACAATACCTGTCATTCACATTTCAATCACAGAACAATTTCTCTGATCCCAATTTTCTCATCAATGTATTTGCCTCCTTCTGGTTTTATTGTTTTTACCTAGCTGGCCCATAAAACATAATCTACATCATCAAACTCTCCTTTGTTATCATTTTCAATAAACTCCCCTCTAGCCTTTCCTTTATACTCAATCAGCCCATACTAAATCAACCTAACTATAGCTGACCCCTGAACAACACAGGTTTGAACTACATGGGCCCATTTATATGCAGGTTTGTACAAGATTGTCAGTGTGTTTTCTCTTCTTAACATTTCCTTTCTTCTAGATTATTTTATTGGAAGAGTACAGTATATAATACATATAACACACAAAATATGTGTTCTTTGACAGTTTATGTTTTCAGGAAGGCTTTCTGTCCACAGTAGGTTCTTAGCAGTCAAGTTGAGGTGAGTCAAAGTGATAGGCAGATTTCTGACATACAGGGGTCAGTGTCCCTAACTCCCATGTCATTCAAGTGTCAACTGTATCTGTCTTCCCTGACTCTAACCCTAGATCTTCAAGTCCTAGTGAAGAAAATGCCAGTCACTCATAATGGTTCCAAGGACTCTTTGTTCCAGTTTCTGCCAGTTCTTAGAAAACTTTCTGTATGTTCCTGGATAGCAATCTCTCTCACCTTCTTCACAAACTATTTCAAATGGTCCTCATGTTTCCATCCCAGTGTTTCTCATGATTTGACCTCCTGACTCTCTGTAGAAATAGAGGTCTCCAAATTATGCGCTTTCCACCCCATGCCTTGTTCTCCGTCCAGACTGTGTTTTTTCTTTTTCTTTCTTTGCCTTTTTTAACTGCTCTGCATGTGATGGTTACATCAGGACTGGGGACAAGGGCTTTTTATTAAGCCACTGGGCTGAAGTCAAGAAATTCACTGTGGTAAGTCAACATGTTCCAACGCTTGGCTCTCTCATGATAGGACTGGAAGCAGCCAGAGGCCATCTCCTAGAAAGACATGAACAAACAGGATAGGCAAGCACCAGATAGAGAAATATGGTCCAGCTTACTCTTCTCCAGAGAACAATTTTATAGGTTGTGGCTTCCACTGAAGAGGTTAGCGATGTAGGTCTAGGGCAAAAGGCTGGCTGTTTCAGCTGGCCTTGAGCCGCGATTAAAGGAGGCTTTCTGGTGGCCAGCCCAGCTCACAGGGTTTTTCTACTTGCATTGGGACAAAAGTTTCATTTGTTAGAACAAACATACATTTAACTCTGTCTCATTCTGTCTTGCTGTCGTTCTGTCTCTTTCTCAAGACATGTGTGAAAAGAGATGCTTTGTGGTTCTGGCACCCTGGTCAGTGTTGAACAACCAGCCATTTGAGGGAAAAGCATTTATTGTGTTTGCCAATTTCTTTAGTGTAAATATCCCACCATGGCCAATTTCAAGCTACCAAGATGATACCAATGAACAAAAACTTGAAAATAAATGTGCATGATTGCCTCTTGCGGGCCCTTGTGAGCTGAGGCCAACACACTGGTGTGTGCTATTCATTCCCTGAATGGCTATTCAGTAAGCACTTCCTATAGTCTAGGTTGTGTGACCTCGATGCTACAGGAAACAAGATAGACACGACACTCTGCTCTCATGATGTTTACAACCCAATGGAAGACAGGAGCTAATTCTCCAGGCTTCTTTTAACTTTTTCAGCTTTAATCCAATTTATTTTTAACTTCTGCTATATACTTTAGGTGCATAAATTATTATGTAGATGTCTTTTATCCTACATTATAAACTCCATCAAAATTGATATTCCCAAAAATGTAAATGCCTCCATTTTGACCCTACCAGATCTAGCCACCATAATGTATACCATAGGTCTGTTTACCTATTTATAAAGAGATAAATGCATGTGGGAATGCTGATAGGTTAACTTGGGTTTTTGTATAATTGGATGGCAGCCTGGACTGGGGTTGAAATTGAGAGAATATTTATTAAAAGAACTCTTCCCCTCCAGTTGTTTCTGTTCCCAGGCGACTGAGTTTGTCATGCAAGTCAAGTTTTGAGTGACCTCATCCATACCCTCCTCCTCCACTTGAAGTTCCAAATAAAAATGAGGCACAAAGAACCCACCCACAGTCCTTTATGAGTGCTAGTGATTGCCATTGTGCATCCCTAATAGCAGGATAATCAAAAGTTATGATGCATTTTTCTGTAATCACAAGAAATGATACCCACTTAGTGCTAAGTAAAGCAAATTCCCACTGAAAAAAAAAATAAAGAAACAAGCAAAAGCATTTCAATTTTCATTTTGAAACGAGTGAGTCAGAATCAATTTGGCAGAGCAGTTAACTGCAACTGCATAACCCCCTTTCCAGTTCATAACAGGTACAATTTTCTTTTAACAAACAGCCAAGCAGAGGTCTCTGATGCTGGATTAACATCGTGCGCTCAAACCTTCTTACTATTGTGTATTTAAATTGGATAATAGAGACCATCAGAGAGGCACCAACATGAATCTTAAGAAGCAGACCAATTTGCCAGCATGGGGAACATATTCTTAGAATAAATAAATAAATAAATAAATAAATAAATAAATAAATAAATAAAAATAAATGGGTAAGGAGGCTTTTCCTGGGGATTTCAGAACACTGCAGCCTAAAAGTGCATTCCAAATGCTTTTGTGTGAACTATTTGCAGCTGCAACAAACCCAACTTAGAGAAGAAAAGAGGTATCTTTATTTTGTAAGAATCATCTGCGCTTTGTATTTCCTCACTCTTTCCCCTAAAATGAGGATGTCAGCTAAAAAAGAGACAAGTGTTAAATTTTAATTGGGTTGGGGAGACCAACGTTCTCCCGTTTCTTCATCACATACATGTGCGTGACAAACACACACACACTGTCTTCTCTGGAAACTGTAAAGACAGTTGACAAAATGTATTTGTCTAATGTAATCATGTGGCCTAAGAAACTGATTTGAAATTTTAAAAAATCATTGTGACCTTAAATTATCATGATGGCTCATTTTTTCTTGTATCTCCTTTCTTCTCATCTTCCCCTCTCTCTTTGTCTTTCTTTTTTAAATATTTCTAAATGTTTATTTATTTATTTTGAGAGAGAGAGAGACAGAGCGTGAGCAGGGGAGGGGCAGAGAGAAAGGGAGACACAGAATCCGAAGCAGCTCCAGGCTCTGAGCTGTCAGCATACAGCCCAACGCGGGGCTGGAACTCACGAGCCGTGAGATCATGACCTGAGACAAAGTCAGAAACTCAACCGACTGAGCCACCCAGGAGCCTCTGTCTTTAATTTTATAGAAAATCATACTGTAAATGTGCATGCACACACCTATGTATATTCTTAATTTAGCAGCAGGCTTTAATAACGATTATTGAAGCATAATAAAAAATGTTCTCTGAATCAACTGGCATTTTTGGGTTTTGTTTTTCTCACAAATTTTTAATTAAAAATTTGAAAGAGAAAACTGCATCACAGTTGTTAAGATAAAATCCCTAAGGGGCACCTGGATGGCTCAGTGATTAGGGCGTCTAACTCCAGCTCAGGTCATGATCTCACGTTCATGGGTTTGAGCCCCATGTCAGGCTCTGTGCTGACAGCTCAGCCTGGAGCCTGTTTCAGATTCTGTATCTCCCTCTCTCTCTGCCCCTCCCCTGCTTGCACTCTGTCTCTCTCTGTCTCAAAAATAAACAAACATTTTAAAAAAATTTTAAAGATAAAATCCCTAATATGAAGCATTCCGAGGTTACTAACCAAAAGCACAACAGCAATCTCATGGATACACATTCCTGGCACTACCTTTTTAAGAGCTACTGACAATGAAAACAGACCAAATATATGCAATTATTAAAATGGAAACAGCTAGATATGAAGTCACATCAATGATGTTATGTCCTTCTTTCTTATTGTTCAGACTTCAAATAAGTGCTCCCAAAATTTTCACAAAAGCAGCTGTTAAAATCAATATTGTAGGATTCTAATCATAAGACTCAATTAATATGATGTGGGCAGAAGCTGGGTATTGATCCTGCTGATGTGAAATAAAAGTCAATGAGTGCACCTGTGGCCAAAACACACCTGGAGGAAAGATAACAAGGGTCCTATTTTATTTGCATGCATGGGTTATGTTTCCCTAGCTGTACCCCTAGCCCCAGGGATCCAGACCAGCTTGGGGACAACAGATCCCAGTTCAAAAAGTGGTAGGGATTACTGTGCTGCTTTTTAAATCGTGGGCCATGCTTTGGATTCAGTATGGTGGATGGAGAGCACAGGTTTGGAAATACAGTAAGATTCGCCAAAACTCTGAAGAGGAATAAATTATTCTCTTACAATGTTTCATAGCTGAAAACTCTTCTGTGCTCCCTTTTCCTCTGAAAGAAATCCTTCTGAGGGGAGATGGATAAAAAAAGACATATATGTCTAAAAGACACATGAAAACATATTTACCGGATGATTCCTATACACAGATATGAACATAAGAAGGTCTAGAAAGGAACTTGCCAAAATAGTCACACTGATGGGTTATCTCCTCTTAGTAAGATTATAGATGACTTTTACCTTCTTTATGTTTATAATGTGTATTTTCTGTAATTGCTACATATTGCTTATAAAAAATGAAAACAAATACACAGCTATCCAGAAATGTGAAGTTTAAATTATTTTATTATTTTTTAGAGAAAGAGAGAAAGTAGAGGAGAGGGGCAGAGGAAAAGAGAGAGAGAGGGAAAGTCTCAAAGAGGTTCCACACCCACAACCTTGGCATCATGAGCTGAGCCAAAATCAAGAGGTGGTTGTTCAACAGACTGAGCCACCCAGGCACCCCCAGAAATGTTTTGACCACCGTGAGACAGACCAAGAGGAAGAACCAGAGACAACACAAAGGAAGGAACCCAGAAGAATGCAGCAAAGAGTGCAAAGCTGAGGTCAAGAGACAGCAGCCGGAATAGGTGCCTGACCACACTCGAATGGCTGAAACGTCCTGGTCACGGAGGGGACAGGGCAGAGCGACAGCTTTGGACCCAACAGGATGGATGAAACCATTGAAAGCTTCAACTATTGTCACCTCCTCCTTTCCTTTGGATTCTTGATTGGAACAATCTCTCCCAAGAGCCAGAATACATGTCTGAGTGTATGAATTGTACACTGCACAAGAGTCTTCAGCCGAGGGTGTGGGGGCTGAAATCCTGTCCAGTCTCAATTTGCCACATCTCATTTCTGGTCCTGGGTAGAACCTCCCCCCCCCCCGGAGAGGCATTTTTCCCCATCACTGGATATCACAGCTCAGGCCAGCACATTATGAACGAGTGAAGACTAGATATTTAAAAGCAGCTGAGTGCAGGCATGAGGATTTTTCATGTGTGCATCCCCATGCCCCATCTCTTCCTCTGCCAAATCCTCTGGGCAATTGAGCACAGTATTTAAGACGTCCCATGGGGCAAATTTGCAGATTGTTAAAGGCAATTGAAATAAGAGTTTATAATGGGATACAATTTTGAAGAAACAATTCTATTATTTGACACTAAGACTGTTCCCTCCTTTGTGTGAATGGAAGGAATTATCACCTTAAAAGACGGTTTTTCAAAAAAAGCAGATTTGATATTAACTGGAGAACATGACAGTTAAGAGAGAAAACTGGTTACGTATATTTAACCACTTGGCAAATCTTATTGCATGAATACCTTCAATGAGTCCATCTCACCATGCTCTTAAAAAGGATTTACAGGGGCTCCTGGCTGGCTTGGTTAAGTGTTCGACTCTTGATTTTAGCTCAGGTCATGATCTCATGGTTCGTGGGCTCAAGACCCACATCCAGCTCTGTGCTGGCAGTGTGAAGCCTGCTTGGGATTCCTTCTCTCCCTCTCTCTCTCTGACCTCTCCTACTTGTTCTCTCTCTCTCTCTCTCTCTCTCTCTCTCTCTCTCTCAAAATAAATAAATAAACTTTTTTAAAAAAAAGGATTTACAGAGGTTAACAAATGGGTTTAGCCAGTTGCTAAACATAGTCTTCAAAGGGAGTCCATGGGGCACCTGGGATGCTCAGTCGGTTGTGTCCAACTTCGGCTCAGATTATGATCTCATGGTTGGTGGGTTCAAGCCCCGCATTGGGATCTGTGCTGACAGCTCAGAGCCTGGAGCCTGCTTCAGATTCTGTGTCTCCCTCTCTCTGCTCCCTCCCTACTCACACTCTTTCTTTGTCTCTCTAAAATGAACAAATGTTTAAAAAGAAAGAAAAGAAAAGAAAAGAAAAGAAAAGAAAAGAAAAGAAAAGAAAAGAAAAGAAAAGAAAAGAAAAGGGAATCCAGCCACCCAACTCATTGGTTGACATCCTATAGGATGGAAAATGTGGAAAAGGCGGGGAAAGAGAGCATTCCTGATAAAATACTATGGGGAAATTGATGTGCCAAGTCCTCCTCATATACTACCTCACTTATTAGCAACCTCATTAATTGATCACTGATGATTCTTCAGCATGTAATGCCAATGTTAGATCTTGGCCAGGCCCCTAATTCAAGAATAGAGGAAAGAAGCTATCGCATCCCCTGCCTCTGGAGCCTTGACCGATGGCCTCCAGGAACCAGGGTCTGAGTCACCTAAGAACTGTCAGTTGTTCACCAAGGATGGGAAAGCTAAAATGGGAAGCAGAGTCTGAGTAGGGGAGTGAAAGAAGAAGAGTTTTGTTAATGTTGTCAAACTGAGCATAATGAAGAGTGACCTCAGAGAAGTCTGGGGTCACAAGTCCCATGCAGAGCTTTGAACATCAAAGGCAGAAATGAAAGGAGAGAGGAGGGATGGAGTGGGGGAGGCTTTTGGTTCAGGTACCCAGAGTCTTTCTTGTTCTCTTTTCTGTTCACCACGTCCATCTCCATGGATATGTTTTAATATCCTTGAATAAAATACAAAGGGGCACTAGATTTTGAAGTGAAAGATAGGGACATTACCCTATCAGAGTCATGGAATTTTATAGCTGGAAAGAAACATGGAGAGTCCCTAGACAATTTAACAGTGTTTTCTGTGGAGTCCTGTGTTCTGGGGCACCTTGGGGCTTAAGTGGGTTTTGGGGATGACCAGCAAGGGGTTTGGCTGGTTCAGGAGAGAGGGAGTAGGTAAAGGAGAATTTTACTGTCTTTTGTATACTAGGATTCTTTACAAGATTTCCTTTAGAGAGAAAAAAAAAAAAAACAGAAGAATCCTATTATGGTTTTTTTTCCCATTTATTTATTTATTTATTTAGAGGAGGGGGAAGGGGCAGAGAGAAAGGGAGAGAGGGAGAATCCCAACCAGGCTCCATGCTCAGTATAAAACCCAACATGGGGCTCAATCTCATGAACCATGAGATCATGAGATCACGACCTGAGCTGAACTCAAGAGGTGGACTCTCAACCAACTGAGCCACTCGGGCACCCCTATGCTTTTTTTTAAGTAGTAGAGGGTTGTGAACCACCTCTGTTACCGATGAAGTCCTTGGTGTTGGTCTGTGGAAAACCCACGGGCTGGTGGCAGTACCTCCAGTCTCGTCTCAGAGTCTCACTACTACCCCAGGCTGCCTCTCTTCCTGCAGCCTCATTCCCTGTGAGATCGTTTAATTAAAACTGTGGCCATTGACTTTCATCTTAAGATTCTAATTATTTTATGTTAAGTATCTTGGTAGCTAATAAAAATGAATTAAATGCATAAACACAACGTTAAGTTTAAATAATATTTTAAACATTGGACCTTCTATCTCTTTGCATGGACTTTAATATTTTAATCTGTTACTGTCTCTGCAGATAAAACCGTTTGCCATTTCTGAGGGTAAGTGTCTAATAACTTCTTTCTTCAAGGCCAGGGCACTACTTTTTTATGAGGAAAATTGTTCTCTCAAACCAACCAAGTATAATTTCCAAGCGTTTTTTATCTCACAAGAATTTACATAGAAGTGATAAATGATAAGTGACAATAGAGTTCTCTAATCCCTTTCCAACCAGCTCTGGCATGGCCATAAACCTCCAGAAAAAATGTCTGAAACCACAGGAGGCCAACACTGCATTTATCACCTCAGTTTTTATGATCCTCATCACAGACACGGGGACTAAGATCTGGAGCCATGATACACGCAGGGTGCTAGCATCTCTCCTGGCTTGCCAATATCTCCCACACAGGCAATGAATAATAATAATAATAATAATAAGCAAGAGTGTTTGTGGCCAGTATTGTTAAAGTGCGTCATAGGTAATATCTCATTGAATCCTCATGGGGACACTCTACAGTGGGTGCTATTCTATTTTAACTAAAAAAAAATTCTTTTTAGAGAGAAAGCATATGAGCAAGGGAAAGGGACAGAAAGAGAGAGAAAATCTTAAGCCAGCTCCACACTGAGCATGGAGCCAGACACGGCGCTTAATCCCATACCCCTGAGATCATGATATGAGCCAAAAGCAAGCAACAATGCTCAACGGAGTGAGCCACCCAGGCTCTCCTCTCTCTATTTTAAAGAAGAAATCAAGGCACAAATATATAAGACTTTATCCCAAATCATGCTGGATTCAACCCACACAGCCTGACTCCAGAGCCGAGAGAGAATGAGAGCCCTAGAAAATCAATGCAGATAAAATTCAGTTGAGTGACTCAGGAATCAGATCTAAAAACAAACAAACAAACAAAAAAAACCAAAAAACACACAAACACACACACAAAAAAACCAAGAATAGCCATTGTAAGAAGAACCAGAGCTAGAAAGAGCACAAAAATGGAAGAAAGTGGAAGAATTTCCTCTCATTTAGGAAGATTTGTCATTCCCAGAAGCAATCAAGAAGGAGAGATGGGGACAGAAGACATGGGGGCAAGGCACCATATGTTGAGACGCTCCAATGTGTAGATCTGTACTCCAATCTAAAATACAAGAGTAGGGAAGAACAAACACTGTAGACCACCGGGGGCACAGCTGGGCTGGAGAAAGCCTGGGAAAGAGGAAAGACTGAGGCACTGAGAATTGAAAGAAGCAACTCCGAGGGAGCTGGGAGCCAGTGGAGCTGGCCAAGATGAAGCCCAAGGAGCCCAGAGAAGCAGAACAGGAGGAAGAAGAGACAAATGAGCCTGTGGTGGGTGACACTGCTAGTCACTCTCCTGTCCTGCTCGGGCAGGCACCCCCTCATTCACAACCTCTGCCCCTTGACAGACTTCTTAAAAGTAACAACTATGTCTAGTTCATCTTGAATCTTTCCCCATACCACATTTTTCAAGATCCAAACAGGGCAGAAAGTGAACTGCACCATGTATGTGAAATTACCGGCTGGACGCAAAGTGGTCGATCCAACAATGCTTGACTCACCTGCCCCAGACGCTCAGTGTTACGAATCAAAATGGATTGAAGAGAAATGGACTGGCTATTCCCTGGCTGGAAGTTTCTGGTATAAGGTAGAGAAACATTGGTGAGTAAGCAGATTCTCTCCACTTCTCAAACCATCCTTGGTTTGGACAAAAACAGAGACACGTCTAAGAGGGCAGGTTTTAAAACTTACATGACACCTTCCCTCAGCATTCTTGCATAAACAAAACCATTCTCAAATAAAAGCAGGAAGAGCCGGGGGGGTGGTGAGGAGAGCAGGCTCCCTGCTCATCCTATGGGAGAATAACTGGGGGCAGGTTGGTCTAACAGGAAACTTGCAGAGAGTGAGGGAACCCCAGAAACTAAGACCACCGTCTCCGCTGGTCTGTGTCTGGCTAGCTCTGCCCATATGCATCTGTTTCCATTTGAAACAAATGAAAACCTTCCTTTTCTCTTGTTGACATCAAAGCCAGAGACCTCGCTTTGGTTCCTGGTCATAGCTGCTATCACTAATAATACTTATGACCGTGATTCCAATGCCATTTATCCGAGGCGCCGTGGAGAAAGAAGGGTAGGCAACAGACAATGGGAACCTCTCCCTACTGGATGCAGGGGAGAATCCCAGCCTCACACCAGCTGTCAGGCAGAGCCCCGGGGCGGTGGTAACTCAGCCACAGTAGGAGAATTGGGGCTCCAGCTTGGGCAGGACCAGCAGGTACCATCAGCTTCTGTCCCAGAGCTTCCTCTGGGTCTATATTCAGTTCTTCCAGTGTGAACGAAATGCCAGGCCTAGCCATCTCCTTCTCTCTTCCCTTTTCTTATCATCCTGCTGCAATCTGAGTGACAAGCAATGGTCTTCACCAGTTTAAGCAATACACAGATTAGTAGGGACTTAACTGACCCCAACACATCATACAAATCATACAAATCAGCACAGCCCTGGGGGGCCCCAAAAAGAAAAATTGGACACAGAACTTAAGTGAAAATAGTCAATGCTGCCTTTCCATTCTTGATCTTTCCGGTGGTTCATAGCAACTCATGGGGGTGGAGAGGATTTCTGACGGCAGAGAGCTGCCTCCATCCATTTGGCTCTGCTTGAAACAGCCGGCAGAATGACATGGAGTTAAACTTAGCTCAGGGTGGGAAAAAATGACAACAGCATTGCAAATGTGTAAAGCTTATAAAAATAGACGCAAGGCTAGAGTTGTTCCCTTGCCCCAGGCTTGACACACACTTGGCACTCAAATGTTTGTGGAATGAATAAAGACAACATGCAAAATGGTACTAGAGCACAATGTTTCATGTATTTTCCTGGCCCTTGGAGATCTATGCCCCCTTCTCTTTTCCACATACCCCTGGCACGTCACGCTTTTGTGGCAGGGAACTGTCTGTTACTCCCCAAAGCCACCATGCATCACTCACTCAGTGCCTTCAGCCACATGCCTTTCCCTGTTGTCAATCTCCAAAATTGGACTCATCTTTGCAGACCCTGCCCTTGTACCAAGAGGTCCAGGTAGGCTGGTGGGGAGTTTACTTCTTTTTCTGCCTTGTCTCTGCTTCTCCACACTTCCATTATACGCATCATGGGGTATTGCCACTCATCTATTGACATTTCTATTGTCTCTACTAGCCACTCTGAGTTCCATGCAGGCCATGACTGAGATTTCAGTGATTAGCACAGTGAGGGGCATATAATCTGTTCTTGAAAAGTTTAGTGAATGAATAAATAAATTTCAACCAATTGATTCCAATCAAGCTGGAGGCAGACTGTCTTCCCATGACCCAAAGTATACCAAAATGCCACCAATTAGTTTCACAAATGCAGTTGATAGATGATAACAAGCAAAGCAAGGAAAAGATGATCATAAACCCATTCTCACCCTAAAAAAATAATTGGAGACACAAGAGCTATTCATGAAATATTAGCAGTGATGTAGATCCATATAGGCAGGAAGGAGACCATGCTGATTCATGACCTAGTACTTTAAGGTGCACACACTTCCTGGGGGCACTACTCTTTCCACTGCTTTTCACCAGTGTGCAAGCGTGGCTGAATCCTGGGAGGCTATTTGGCATAAAAATTACTTCACTGAACCATGACTCCATATAATAGCATCGAAATCATCACTGCATCTCCCACAAAAACAACATTTATCTACTTTTCACTCAAGGCTCTTGATATTAGAATCTATGCAATAGCTTCTATCCAGAATTTGGTTCTGTCTCTAAAAATGAACATTCATTGTCTCTAAAGATGGTGAACTTAAATTCCACTCTTGCCTTGGGCTCAAAATTATATGAAGTGTTCAGTTTATTAATATCTTACCCCTAGTTACTGATTTTAATTGCAATCTCCTTTTTCCATATGTTTTCTGACCATTTCCTATTATTTCTTTTAGTTACTGTCTATACACATGTGTGTATGTTTGTGTGTGTGTGTGTGTGTGTGTGTGTGTGTGTGTGTTTTATTGTAAGCTACCTCAAATCCATTCAGGGTATGGACAGACTATAAACCATACATTAGATAAAAAGAAATAAGGAAGAGCAATTGGGCGGAACTGGGAACCAAGTGCCAGTTTTCAGGGACCTTGTTAGATTGAAGAGCCTCACAACCTTACTCTACTTACTGGTGTGAACCATATGAAATTGCCAAAATGCTTTCATTTTGGACCTACAAAAATGGCAATGTGTTTTGGCCCAGTTTCTGCTTCCCCTGAGTTAATTTCAAAGCCTTTGGGATTTCAAGGATGTCTTGATTCTGTTCACTCTGAGCTAATATTTATTCCACCACAGCAGTATTCAAGCTTGGCTACATGTTGGAATCATCTCCGGGGTTTTAAATATCCGAACTGTGGAACTTACCCCCAAACAATTAAACCAATATCTTAAAAAATAAATATCCCTTAGGAATAGACACAAGTATTAATATTTCTTAAGGCTTCCCATGTGACTCTAAACTATACAGGACATGGCTGAGAACCACTGCTCTGTGGGAACTACCAACTACCTTCTATGTTTCAAATACACGTTCACCAAAAGATCTGCAAATAGATGCTGTTGAGTTCCACCACGATCAGTCAATGATCGAGAAGACTGTAGAGACACGCATATAGACACAGCTGTCCTTCTAGACTAAGTTGTTGACCTACAACCCGATTCTCTTGTTCAGACTCCTAAGCTTCTGTCATTTCCAGTCTGTAACCCTGTCTCCCACGGTTCCCCAAGGGTAAACTAAGAGCAGGATGTCCTACCTCTCCACCTCTTTGATATTATTAAATGCTATCTTTTCCCTCTAAGAATTGGCCAGGCACAAAACTGGTCTAATACTGGGCACAGAGCTGCTAAGCGCTCCTATGTCCGCCTCTGGTTAGGAAACATATCCTGGGATATTAATAAAGGCTCTTCTTCCAGAAAACACCTGGGTCCTAAAACAAAACTATCTGTGCACAGGCATCTGCTCCCATTCTAAATGTTCACCAGTGGTTGCATTGCCTTTGGAGACCTTGAAGCCCTCCATCTTGGCTCAGCACCCTGAAGCCCCAGTGATGTAAGCCAGATGCCGAGAGCTCCGGGCTGAGTCTGACATCACCCCCTCATCGGGGACCTGCCATCTCCCGCCATTGGCCACTGCTGTTTGTGCCGAAGTTAAAGGTGGGCACTTAGCACATTTATTACATACAGGGCTTATTAGCTAACTGGGCTCTGTTGTGATAAATTGGCTGTGTGCTTCCCTGGGACTCTCAATGCTCTGCAGGCTTTTCTAATTTAGTTTTGCCATGGCTCAGCCAAAACGGGACTCAGAGGAAGAAGACGAAGAAGAAGGGAAAGGGGAGGAGGCGGAAGGAAAGAGAAAAAAGCTTGTGTTGTATATCAAATCCTTGCTTTGCCCCTTGCTGGCTCTGAAGTGAAGGGCCCTTTACGCCGCCATCCTCAACAGCAAACCACAGAGCTGTCTTCCTCGGGGAGGTTTGTTTTCCTCAAAGTGCCCCGGCTCTTTCATGATACCTCCTCCATTCGTTATGGAAAGTTGCTGCTTTGGTCCAAAGCTGTCACTTTTTTTTTCTTTCTTTCTTCCCTTCCTTTTAAGTTTGGATTTAAATGTGCACACACGCACACACACACACATACACACACACACACACACACACACACACCTCCTCAGTACCACCACCACACTCTGGCGGGTGGGCAGGGGGGAGGAAGGGAGTCACAAAGAGGAGGCAGGGGGGCCGGGGAAGGGCTGCTGGCTGTGTCCTGTGTGAATTGCTCTGTACCTGCAGCCTTTGAGAGGCTTCAGATCTCTCTCCCTCCGAGCGAACACCAGGGCATTGAAGGCTGCTTTGAAACGTGGCAGGCTTTGAGTGCATGTGCGCGTGCTTGTGCAATGAAACACGAAAATCTATTTCCCTATCAGAGTGACTGACATTTCTTTCCTCCTTAATGCAGGCCTTGATCTTTTCCTGACTGAGTTTTCTGATTCCCTCCAGCTTTGCCTTATCAGTAGGTGAACCCTCATCAAAGGCCACAGGAATCATAGGGTCCTTGATGCCAGGCCTTCGTTAGCCTATTAAGGCGGCTGACCACATCCCAAGGGCAGCACCTGGGGACCAGATGCCAGCTCGGTGGCCTTGAATGAGGAAACCCCAAGATGCCACTTGCCCTGTGCTTGGAGAGCTAAGAGGAGGGCTGTGCCTGTTCATCTACCTTCCTATACTGTCACGGGGGTCATTTCCCTCAGACAGTGATGTATTAGACCCCGCTCAGTATTGTTCACATCAGGCACATGATGTCACTCAAACGACTCTAAAGAAGAGAGTTTGTAGAGTAGCGACAAAGGTCTGTGAAGTAGCTCCGGACTGATTCAGATGGGACATGGGCACCTCCAGCCCCACTTGTTAGCCGTGTTTATATCTCACCCTCCCACTTTCCGCATGGGAAGGGTAGGTAGAATGGGATTGGAATATTATGCAGGTATAATGGGATTGGAATATTATGCAGGTAAATATTATCCTCCGAGTTGTGACCAGTATCATGATGATGACTTCTTAGACATTTTGAAAGCATCAAAACAGTGGCCAGCCCCCTTTGCATGGCTCATCTCCTTCTTTCTGGGAAGGGATTCCAGCCCCTACTTCAAAAAAGGAAGGGCTGAGACACTGCAGCGGGGAAGGCAGGAGGGAAAGGGCTGAGCAGGATGGGAGGAGCTGAGCACCGCCATTCTTCCGGCATGACAGGAACCCAAGGACTTGGGATAAATGGCTCCTAGCACTCATCTCTTCATTCTAAGCTGTACGTCTTTTCTTTATTCTACCGGTCCTGATATCAAGACGTATTTTCCGCAAAAGTGTACATCTAATAGAGACGCATCTTTTTCTCAAGAGGGAAATGCTCTATTGATGGCACACACATCATAGAATTGATTAAATGTGTAGAATCCAGAAGATAAGGTATCTCTGTAGACAATATGGCTTTTCAGCCCTGCTCTGGATACCAAGTGCCGGTCTGGTTTAGAAAAGCCAAGACAACAGCTGGCCCTTTGTTGGGTAGGCCTGAGTATTTAGGTATCGTTCTGTTAGGAAAAGGAGAGGAAGAGTGGGGACATTCTTGTCTCCCTGGTAACCTGATGGCATCATGGGAATTTCCCATTTAGGTCTGACTCTGACCTTAATTCAAAACCACAATGTGATGATGACTGGACTAAGATCTTGAAGAGTAAATGTCTCTCAAGTACAGTCCTTCCTTAGTATTTGACACTCAGTTAACTCAGCCATTGTTGAGTGTCCAGCTCTTGCCTGGTGCTGTTAAGAGCTTGAGGTGCAAACATGAATATGCCCTCAAGTAACTTATAGGCTGAGAGAGGGGGACAGAGAAGCAAAATGTGTTTGCATCATAAAGTCTGGTGTTACATCCTCTGTAAGCCTCACCATTCTGCTGGTTGGAATTTTTTATTCCCAATTTTAAAGATGGGGAACTGATACTTTAAGTGGTTAAGAGGCTTGCTCATGGACAAGTAAAACCTTTAAGAGGTACAATTAATATTTAAATTGTATGTGATCCTTCAACCAGTCTCTCACCTCAGCACTCCTGTTCTTCTTCCCCTGCTCTCTGCTTTCTTGCTTTGTGCTTGCTTTTTCCAAGCCTCTTACCATATACAGTTTACTTATTATTTTAGCTTTTTAAAAAAAAGTTATCTCTCAGTCCCCTGGAATGTGAATGCCACAATGATGCTGTTTTGATCCCTGACTGCCCATAGTAGGGGTTTAATAAATAGTTGTTGAATAAAGAAGTTAATAGATGGTTCTGAGATCTTGATCCTTTCTTCTGATCCCTAACTTAAAGCCAGTCAGTCCAATCGAAGTCCTATTTTGAGGCTTATATAAAGCCCTACAGGAGTGTAGAGATACACTTAAAAATATTGACAAAATGTAGGCACAGAAATCTGGGAAATGTGAATGCAGAGTTTATCAAAGTACGGGCACTAATGACCTGTTTCAGAATTGTAGCAGGACACACACTACACGTGCAGGTTGCCGGGTCCCAGGAAATGCATCGCATTTTCTGAGCCCAATAACATGCATTTTAACACACTCCGCAGGTGAGTCTGAGGGTCCCTGAAGGGCTACAGCTGGGACACAAGGCCTGGAGAGGGTGGAGGAAGAAGAGTCACATTGGATCCTTTGTAGATGAAGATTTGGCCACCAGATGAGTTAAGTCACTTGTCCCCAAGGCAGCAAGTCAGAAGTTGGTGTCAACGCTCCTCTGGGACTAGCTCTAGGCCTCTTTTTTTTTTTACTTCTTTGCATCCCGACTACATCGTACTTTATTAATAGTCACTCAAAAGGTATTTACTGCCAGGCAGAGAAGGACAGAAACCACATGTTCGCACTCATAGGTCTAGCAGGAAAACAAGAGAGACCTAATGGAGAACCAGGGGGAGCGGAGGAGGGAAAGAGAGTTGGGGAGAGAGAGGGATGCAGAACTTGAGAGACTATTGAATGCTGAGAATGAACTGAGGGTTGAAGGGGAAGGGGGAGGGGGGAAAAGAGGTGGTGGTGATGGTGGAGGGCACTTGTGGGGAAGAGCACTGGGTGTTGTATGGAAAACAACTTGACAATAAAATATTATGGGGGGAAAAAGGTATTTACTGAACAAACTGAAACCTTACCCTATGGGACCAGATGGAGAAACTGCTCTTATTCCCCCAACTCCAGGCAGCAGGGACTCTCATTATTATAAACGTCCAGCCAACGCCTCCAATCCCAGACTGGCCCACCCACGGCGCCGAGCGGCCAGAGGCAGACTGGCCGGGACTGCTCTGCTCATGGTGGCCTCTATCCTCTTTCTGGCAAGGAGGGAGTCCATGGAAGGTGGGGTAGCTGGGGTGTAGGAAGCAGGTAGAAAAATGTGGAGGAGAGCACAGCATCCGAGTCTGGCTGGACCACTTAGTACTTTCAAAGCGTGTCACTGTTCTCAGCCATCCTACAGTTGGCGAGACGCACACCGACCGAACAAAGAGTTTCCCCGCAGCAGAAGCCCCAAGGTTCGTTTGGCTTTCTGCCACATCCCTGTCCATCGTCTCCAAGTCTGGGGGTCCATCGGCCCTTCCCTTTGCTGACCAAGGGCTTAATTCGAAAACAACAATAAAAACAGAAAGATTGCCATTCGGTTTTATTTTTATTACAAGTTTCCAGGGGGAAAAAATGAGAAAAAGAAAAGCACACCCTGACAACATCCCATGTCCCGTCACATCCCATTTTTACAGTATAGCTGTGGGGTGTGTGATCCGCAGCCAGAAATAAAACAGGACTGGAAGAGTTGGCCATCTGTCTGGAAGTGCAACGGTCCCAGATGGCGTTTCCTTTCTGGCTTTCTGGTAACAATCTCCTCTGTCTAACGAAATGAGGCAGAAATTGCCCAGTGAGTTAGTGGGGGTGATGAACTCACCCTCTCAGCTCTGACATTAAGATTTGAAATCCCCCAGCCACACTCAGCCGATCTGTACATATTCTCTTGCCCTTGCTGTTGGTGTGCATCAGACTTGTTCCTCTGTGTTTTCAAAACGAGTGTGTGTGTGTGTGTGTGTGTGTGCGTGTGTCTGTGTGTGTGTGTGCATGAAGTTATCAAGCGCAGGAACTGTTTCCTCCTCTTCTCATGCACTGGGCACATGGGCACAGGGAGAGAAAGTGGTGACAAACACTGATGGGCTGACTTACTGATCATCCAAGTACCTTTCAGAAGAAGGAGCGCATTCGTCACAAGTCCTGGAACCACGATGTGCCTTTGTTCCCTATGAGTTGCCTAGAGTCCATTCTTTGAAGTCAGTTCTCCATTCACCCAGGTAGACACAATTTTTTGAAGTTAGAGGCTAGGGTATAAAGAGTACAAGCGATGGCTGATAAATATAATGTTCTGAAAAGCCCCTGGAACCGCCTTCAGAAGACTGCCTTAACTCTCCTAACTACTAGTGAGATCATGAGCAAGTCAGACATTTAATCTTCAGAAACTTGAGATTTCTCATTTCACGTAATAAATTCTGAGCTCTTCAGACAAAGAACTGTAGATTGTATCTTATCCATCACTGACTCTGCTCCCCAAGTGAGAGCTGCATCAGAATCACCAGGAAGGCTTATGGAAACAGGCAGCTGGCACTGCCCCCAGGGGCTCTGATTCAGTAGGTCCAGGGTGAGGCCCCCAATGTTCATTCAAACAAGTTCCCAAGTTAGCAACGCTAACACTGCAGGGCAGAAAACACTCTGAGCACCTCAGGTTAGCATACGCCAGACACCTAGCAAAAAACATCAGGAAACACTTGTCTATGTAAATGAATACATAAGGGAGTCTAAAAATTGACTTGAGAAATGTCATATTTGACATGCACCTTTTTTTATGTTTATTTATTTTTGTGAGAGAGAGAGAGAGAGAGAGAGAGAGAGAGAGAGAGAGAGAGAGAGAGAGAGAGAGAGCATGAGCTGAGAAGGGGCAGAGAGATAGAGGAAGACACAGAAGCCAAAGCAGGTTCCAGGCTCTGAGCCATCAGCACAGAGCCCGATGCAGGGGCTCAAACCCACGAACCGCGAGATCACCACCTGAGCCGAAGTTGAAAGCTCAACCAACTGAGCCACCCAGGTGCCCCAATATTTGGCATGAATCTAAGAGCTGCAAACAGTAGGAGCACCTCCATTGCTGAGTTTCATGGTGGCGGATCAGTGACTGCACATAGGGCTCAACGTGGTCTCTCAGTACACAGGCAAGAAGCTAATTCTCCTCCACCCCAGAAACCTCTCATGAAGCCTTAGCAAGCTGAAAAACGCTCCTAAAAGTTTGCATAGGAAGGTAACCCAAAAATGTTCGAAATGACATAATTATTTTCTCGGTCGTAAAGACATTTCAACCCCAGGAAGACATAAAATTAAGTAAAGAAAGTCAAACATGTTATTTATCTATTTCATTTAGAAATCTGTATATATATATATACATATATCATATACAATATAAATAAGATATTTTTATATATAATATACATGTATATGTATGTGTACACACAGACTCACACACATCTTTTCTCTGGGAAAAAAATGCCCTTAAAGATGAAGAACATTCACATACAACAGGAAAGCAAGAATCTTCAGTTTCACCTTCTGCTTTATAAAACTTGTTTAGCAATCACAGGGTCCAACCTCACCTGCCCCTAAAACACTAAACAAACTAGACAAACTCATTAACCAAGCATAGCATTTTTTTTTGAGTGAGGAGACTCATAATTAGGTAAATCAGAAGTTGAGGGGCACCTGGGTGGCTGCATCAGTTAAGCATCCGATTGACTTGTGGTTCATGAGTTCGAGCCCTGCTTCAGGCTGTCTGCTGTCAGGGCAGAGCTCAATTCAGATTCTTTGTTCTCTCTCTTTCTCTCTCTCTCTCTCTCTCTCTCTCTCTCTCTCTCTCTCTCTTTCTCTCTCTTTCTCTCTCTATCTCTCTCTCCCTCCCCAGCTGGTGCTCTCTCTGTCTCTCTGTCTGTTTCTCTCTGTCTGTCTCTCTCTTTCTCTCTCTCAAATACAAAGAAACATTTAAAAAAATGAAAGTTGAGATGGAATGTCTACCACCAGAACTGAAGGACCTCCTGTTTGTTTTCCCGGACCCAAAACAAGGATGCAAGGCTAGAAGTGAAATATTCCTGGTCTCACGGTTTGCAGACTTCCCACCCAAGCCTTTCTCATGAACAGGTCACAGGAAGCCTGCTCTCTGTCTCCTTAGCAAAAACTAACTGCATTAAGGAGGAGGAGGGAGCCAAATCTCCAATTACGATAGACCTTTGTAGCACTTTTCTCTCAATAATCGATGGAGAAATGGTAAACCAAAAACAACTGCATATTTCTAAATTCTGTGACATCAAATAACATTTAGTAAAGAGCCTGCATCACTGTTCTTTGGCCCCAGACATGCATCCCTCTCCCCCGTACACCCTGGGAGTCTCATCTTTTTTTTAAAGTTTTATGTATTTATTTTTGAGAGAGAGAGATGGGGAGGGGGAGGTGCAGAGAGAGAGGGACAGAGAGAGAATCTCAAGCAGGCTCCACACCATCAGCGCAGAGCCCGATGTAGAGCTCGAACCCACAAACTGTGAGATCATGACCCAAGCCAAAACCAGGAGCCAGGCATTTAACCTACTGAGCCCCCTGGGCGTCCACCCCCTTTTATTTTCAAAGTTTTTATTTATTTATTTTTGAGAGAGAGACAGGAGGGGAGAGGCAGAGAGAGAAAGGGACAGAGAATCTTTTTTTTTTTAAAGGGGAATCTCATCTTTTTATGGACTTCCAAGGCTTGTTGGAATTAGAGCTGTAAAACTGACAAAAGACAGGACAGACCTAATAATGCCACTCAGACTTGTACAAAGTGTGGATCACTGCCTCTGCAGTGAGGATTTAGGTGAGATTAATCTGGAACCCGAGGACAGGCAGTCCCATATAAAGGTGTGCTTTGCTGGTAACAACCGTGTTAAACACCACAATGATGGGTTCCTCAGGGCTCTGCTTCCCATTTTGCTGATGCTCTTCCCCTTCACTGAGAAGGTTCTGGTTGCAGATAACAATAATTGACCGAAATATCTTGATGGGTATAAAAATTGTAGCCACTTATGTCCCTCCTCTTTCATCGGATCCTGTGGTTAAAAAAGGTTGTGCCCAGATCTCCATACTTTCATCCTGGTGATTCTAGGAGGCCTTATTCCTTTCCCTCCATTCTTCCTTCCTACCTACCCCATCCGTAGATTGGCATTTTCTCTTTATACCTATAAAAGTCTCTTATCATTTGCTGAATAAAATCCAAGTTATTTCTGTGGTACATCCACAAACCAGTCCCACTGACTAGACTAACCTCGTCTACCAACTCACTTCCACCGACCAAACCATGAGTGCCTTATGCAAACCAAAACCACCCTCAGCCTTGGGTGGTTTGTGGGTAGCCCTGGGTGTCCTTGGGTGGTTTGTGAGTAGCCCTGGGTGTTCACCTAATGAACTTCTCTTCATGCTCTAGACCTTGGCTCATCTTACCCCCTCCAGGAAGCAATCCAAGACTGCCTCTTATGTGCTTCCACAGCTTCCTGGACATGCCTCCTTCTGTCACTAGGACCACCGGGCATAGTTGTGTCCTTGTAAATCAGTGTCCTGAGGCCACAAACAGTATCGCATGGTGCGGGTTGTGTGTGTTTTCAAGTCTGTCGAATAATCACACTAACCCTAGCAGAAGCAAACCCTCAGCTTACCAGTGTAGGGTCTCAGCTGAACTCCCCTGTCCACGAAGTTATACCCCCGGGTTCCTGTGGTCTTCCGGTCACTACACATTCTGCGGCAGCCATGTGAAGGGAAGCAGAATGCAAGCTCTCGGGATCTTGGAATCCTAGCAATGGATGACTTTATCTTTGTCACTTTATGGCTTCGTGAGTGTCACTCAAACGGTAAAAACCTCCTATCCCATTTACATAAGGTGTAAATGTGTTTTCACACTTCTGTCTGGTGAAATACTTTCTGTAATGCTGATGGTTAATTACCTGATGGTGAATCCCCTCTCCTGAGGGAAAGCTGAAGAACAGTGTAGATGGACAGAGAAGATTATTTGGATCACACCCCTCCCCACAAGCCAAACAGACGCGTGCTATCTTGGGAAATGTTTTCTCCAGAGCTACCCGTTCCACCCTCCGCCCCTTTCTTACCTTCACCTCTTATTGGTTTTCTTCCTCTGTTTTCTCTGTCAAGTCACAGAGAACACCAAGTAACCTTCTGGGTTTTTAGGAGATTTCATTGTACTTGGTAATGTATGATTTATAAACATAAATAAAATAAATGGGATTCTGAGGGAATAAATTCTAAGTGGAATATCAATAAATCTCCTCCCTCCAATCATGTCTCTATGATTTTCTCCTACTTCCCTTCTCCCCACCTCCTTTTGCAGACTGGGAGAGTGGTCTGTTCTTTCCATCAGGAGAAATTGGGGGAGGTGTGTGGATTATGTGAGAAATGGAGCACAAGACTGCATTGAAATGTAAATTCCTTCAAATTATTAAGCACCAGAGAGCAGCTCTTGCCAGTCCTTTGTTCCTCAGAGTCAGAATGTGTAATCTAGAAGAATAAATATCCAGGCAGATATCAGCCACACAAAGAAACCTGGGCCATACATATTCAGGGCCCTAAGTCCCACAGATACCCTTTTCCTTTCCAAGAAGTTTCTGGTCACAGCCGCCAATCACTGACCTGAACACCTCTAAACTGGGGTCCGGGTTATAGTCCTTTCTGCCTGCTCCATCTCCCAGCCCTCACCCCTATCAGCTGTCTGCAAAGCCACCTCCTTGTAGGGATTTCACCAGAAGACCATCTGGTTCATGCTTCCTTTCAGCCTCGCTGTGGAAATGTATTGGCTGGGGACTTCCTTTCTGATGGGACTTCTTTCTCAACATTTTTGCCCAGAGTGGCACTCCTCACAGCTTGGGATGAATGGCTCTGTAGCCTAATTTACATTTTTCATTCCCTCTTAGCTTCAGGAACCCACTGATCTTCCAAGTAGGAGAGCAGACTATTTACCAGTCCCCTCTTTGCCAGAGAGAGGGGCGCTGAAGATGGAGTTCAGTTGCCGCCGGCCAATGATTTAATAAATCTCGCCTGTGTAAGGAAGCCTCCCTAAAAACCCAAAAGGACCGAGTTTAGAGAGCTTTCAGGTCAGGGAGCCAGAACGTCTCCCCATGTCACCATGTGAGGCCCCAAACTCCACAGGGACATAAGTTCTTCTGTTCTGGACTTCACCCTGTGTCTGTCTTCATCTGGCTGTTGGTTCCTATCCTTTTAGTATCCTTTGTAATTCACTGGTACTCTAGCACATAAATGGGTTTCCTCACTTCTGTGAATCAGTCAAACCCAAGGAGGGGGTCATAGGAGCCTCTGACTTATAGCTGGTCCATTAGAGATACAGGAAACAACTTGAACTTGCCATTGCATCCCAGGCAGAAGAAGGTCATTGGAACCTCCACTTTGGATGCAGAGCTTCATGGAGCTCTGACTAGGTGGGCGGCAAGACCCACAGGACACTGGTAGGGACCACTGGGAAGGCAGGGTGTGGTTACCAGGAATAAGTGGGGGGCACCTGGGGGGCTCAGTCAATTGAGCATCAGACTCTTGATTTCAGCTAATGTCATGATCCCAGGGTCGTGGGATTGAGCCCTACGTTGGGCTTTGTGCTGAGAGTGCAGAGCCTGCTTGGGATTCTCTGTCTCTCTCTCTCTCTCTCTGCCCCTCCCCTGCCTCCACTCCCTAAATACATACATACATACATACATACAAGAATAATTAGGATGGTGATGGTACGGACGGAAAGAGAGGTAAACCCAGAAGTAAAGGTTTCAGAAAAGAAAAAAAGTTAAAACCAGGAGAAAGAAAAACAGAAAAAAACAAAGGGTTAAGACCTAAAGTGCTAGCACCAGAGGGGCACCTGGGTGGCTCAGTCGGTCAAGCTTCCGGCTCTTGGTTTCAGCTCAGGTCATGATCTTGCAGTTTGTGAGTTCAAACTCCATGTTAGGCTCTGTGCTGACAGCTCAGAGCCTGCTTGGGATTTTCTCTCTCTGTCTCTCTTTCTCTCTCTCTCTCTCTGCCCCTTTCCCTGCTCATTTCCTCTCTCTCCCTCCCTCTGTCTTCCTCCCTCTCTCTCTCCTGGTCTCTCAAAATAAATAAACTTTAAAAAGTAAAAAATAAATAAAGTGCTAACTCCAAAGAACAATTACCAGACAAACCAATGCTGAGCTAAAGAAATCACAGCCTCGGGGCGCCTGGGTGGCTCAGTTGGTTAAGCAGCTTACTTCAGCTCAGGTCATGATCTCACAGTTTGTGGGTTCGAGCCCTGCATCAGGCTCTGTGCTGACCGGTGGCTCAGAGCATGGAGCCTGCTTCTGATTCTGTGTCTCCCTCTCTCTCTGACCGTCCCCTGCTCACCCTCTGTGTTTCTCTCTCTCAAAAATAAATAAATGTTTTAAAAACAATTTTTTTAAAGAAATCACAGCCAGAGTCAGACTTCAAATTAGCCAAAGAAACATTTGGTGTTAATAACAGAGGTGATGGACTCAATGCTCTAAATACATTTTCAAGAGATGACTTTCTGGATTTTGAAGAGTTAGTGAAAGACACAATAGACACAATATGAAAAGTCACTCTATGGTGCATGTTTGAGGAATCGTTGAACTGAGATGTGTACTTTTCCTTGGAAACTGATGTCTAGAGAAAGATGACCACTTCATTGACGGTGCTTTGCGGTGACTAACAGAAGCGAGAGACACAAGCAGAAGAAAGGTGTGGTTCCCAGGCAGGACTAAAGGTCACCAGGACAGACAGCCTGGGTCCCAGTGGGACGGTATGATGGAGAAAACATGCAAAATCTTGAAGACCTCATTCATCGTTTTCATCTTCCCCTGGCCTCTCTTCTGTGTCGCGCACAGTCCCTTCAATACTCATCGTGATTTCCTTTCCTTTCAGCCCTGCCAAATGCTATGATCAGAAATGCTGGTTATTTAGCCCCTTGCCAGTGTAGGCAGGAGGGAATTGGATCCAGCTGCCAAAGAGTTAAACTCTGGAAGCTCAATTGCTATTAAATCATAGTTCAACCAAAAACAATCCTAATGATCCTGTCATTGTTGCCATCTGATTTCAGAGCAGCAGGTGCCACTACATCGAAAAATGGTTACCACTTGACCACCAATGGTGTAGAATCTGCTGCCACTACTGGGCTTCACCTTGAACTGCTTCATAATGTGTCTTGAAAAGCAGTGTGCACATAGGATTAAAAGTGAGCTTAAGGGTTAAAAAGGACACACACACACACACACACTCACACACACACACACATTATAAAGAACAGTGCTTGTTTCAGAGTGGAGACACTGCTCTTGAAAAACCACCAGTTTGATCTTTAAACATTAAATAACCCAAGGTTGCATTTGGATGAGGTCACCCATGGTTGCGTTACAAATTGTAAGCTTCCTGTCACTGGGTCCTGACAGCCTGGTTTTTTGTGAGAAACAAAACAAAATTCAAATGAGTAAATGTGAAGATCCAGTTGGTTTATCATAGGATTTGTGAATCGAGCGGCAAGTAGAGGGGGGCTCCCAGGAGCTGCACGTGATAGGAGGTTTTTATACAAAGGGGTGTGGGGCAAGGAAGCTATTAGCAAAGAAGAGAGAGGGGTGGCGGCTCCTCTTCCTCTGCGGGAAGGGACCTGGAGGGTTCTGTCATGTGGTGCCCTCCCCTGGGCACAGCAGGACGTTTCAGATGGCCTGATGAAGGGTCACATCTCCGGAGACACTGATGCTGTACATCAGTCTAGGTTTGCTGTCCTGGGGCTTCTTGCTTCTTTTCTAACAGTTTATCAGGAAAACGTTACCGATGGGGCGCTTTAAGATGGCTTCGAAAAAGTCTGTATCTCTTTCATTTGCCTGATTGAAGTGTCTGGGAAACACCATCTCCTTTGTTCTTCAGGGACCTGATGGGATGACTTGACCAGGATTTTGGCATTTCCTTTCCCTTAAAGAACGTGCTCGGCAAACTGGCCCCGTTCACAACAGTTTGGTGAATTGTTATGCTAACAATTAGGACATCTGCAATGTTTTATAAAGCAACTAATTTAATAAAATCACTATTGTGAGGACTTAAAAAGAAGACTTTGAAACAAGGAGTTTAAATATATATATTCGATATTTTTCCTAAAAAAAATATGTGGTAATGAAACCACAGATTTGTGGTTTTGAACCATGTGGGCAATGATTTATTTCAGTGCAGAAAGCCAAATAAAGCTGGCTACCTCATACCCGTCTTTACACAGTGCCACATAATGATAGTGATGATAATATGATTAAAAGGGCCTTGGACGTCTGTGATCTTAAGGCTCTTAGACAAGTCTCAAAAAGACAATTACACTGGCCGCTTCTCCACCTGCATCCTGAAGCTTCTCTGCTCATGCCTGCTCATCCAGGCTCCCATCATGCTGTTTCAGGGCAACCTATTCTGCTCTTATTCCCCACCCTCTAATTTTTTTCTCTCAAGTTTCTTCCCAAATATTCCAGTCCTCCCTTACCAATTCTATTTTCTTCCCTGCTTTCCCCCCTGATTCAGTGTTTTATGATGTAAAGAAATTTAACCTCGAGGCTTTAAAAAATTCTTCCTTGGGACACCTGGGTGGCTCGGTCTGTTAAGCATCTAACTTTGGCTCAGGTCATCATCTCGCAGTTTGTGAGTTTGAGTCCCGCATCAGG
>NC_043702.1:168473865-168504748 GCF_006229205.1 Suricata suricatta
CTCTATAAGGCTGCCTCTGGGACCGTTGGCGGAGGAAGCCATTTTTCTCGGGATGTCTCACCAGAGGTGCCAATATTATATTTTTCCGTCAAGACAGAGAGCTAACGCTTATCAATGCGCTCTTTACCTCTTAGTTTGGGGTCTCATGATTGAAACACAATCAAGTCCACAGTGAGTCCTTCGTCCATCAAACTGTCAGCACAGCCTCCACGAGAGCTGGGAACATAGAGAATGTTACGCCGATGCCGGTATGCAAAAAAGGGCTCTCTTTTATTGGTAACATCTGGCAGAGTTTGTTAGAACATTCTAGCCATGTGGCCATGCGGGTCTTCGCTCTGATAAACGAGAAGCAGCACGGACGGGGGTACACGAAGGCTCCCCGCTCCCCACAAAAACCATCCCAGCCTTCCACCCAGTAGCCTTTCTCACAGTTCTGCCTTTTTTCTCTAATTTCAACCACATGTCTTTCTAGGTTTGAAGCTGCCTACCTCCCTACAAAACCTACATTTGGGCGAAGACCCCTAGGCCCTGGAAGGTGAGGGATTTCTGGATACTTCTTCTCTCTCACAAGCATTGTTCTCCATGTCCCCGCTCCTGTTTTGACCTCACCCATAATCCAAAGTCCATGTACCTAAGGCTACCTCCTCGGACTGCCCTTCACTCAGATTAGCCCCTGGTGAGAGAGAAACAGGTAGAACAGGATCTGTATTTTCCGTGACCGTCACTCCATGAACTGGAGTGCCAAGAAGATACCCCATAATACCCATCATAAAGGTCACGATTTATTAATATAACATACAAATAAATAATATTTGTTCTAATCTCTTTGTACTTATCAGCTTCTCTTAAGAAAATAAGTTTGTCCCTACTCATCCCAAAATCTCATACACTGGCTGAATGGTATCATTTTGAGGGCAAAAATGGGTCCCCAGTAGGGCAGCACAATATTGAGCATGCAGGGAACCCATGAGCAGCGAAATCCCAAGTCATGAAAAAAAGAACACTTTATATTACTTGAAAACCACACCCGCTGGTTCTTTTTTTTTAAGTTTTTTAATTTTTTTATTTAAAAATTTTTTAATTTATTTGTTTTTGAGAGACATAGAAACAGAGCATGAGCAGGGAAGTGGCAGAGAGAGAGGGAGACACGAACCATGAGACTTGAGCCGAAGTCAGACGCTCAACCGACTGAGCCGCCCAGGAGCCCCGTGCTGGCTCTTTTTTGGAATTTTACTTAACATCCCCTTTTTCCCAGCTCACTTTCAACTTTTAAAAACCACTTTCCCTTTATTAGCACAGCCACCCACATCCCTAAAGAAAAAAATCAGTCTTAAAGGTTACAGATATCAGTTAACATTGTTGTATTATTTACTGAACAACAATAAATATTTACTGAGCCCCAACTTTGTGGCAGACTCTGAATCTAGACACCAAGGATTCCACAGTGAAGAAAAAGCAGACAACAATTTCACTCTTATGAGATTTAAACTCCAGGATAGGCAAACAGACAATAAACACTGAATACATGAAATATATATTATGTCGGATGGCGATGTGTGTTAGTGGAGAAAAAGGAACAGGAGGGGAAGAGGAAATGCTTTTAAATAATAACATTCTTAATAAAATGACATTGGAAGAGAGATTTTGCACATGGAAACCCAGAGAAGGAATATTCTAGGCAGTGGAAACAGCAAGTACAAAAGTCCTGAGGCAAGACCCCATTGACCTTCTGGAGAAACCATCAAGAAGGGCCAGTGTGACAGGTCACATTTACACTATTATAAGAGCTTTGACTTTATTCTGACATGGAAAGCCATTGACTAGGAGTCACATGATCCAATTTGTACTATTAAAGGGATTCTTCTGGAGCACCTGGGTGGCTCAGTCAGTTGAACATCTATCTGACTCTTGATTTCAGGGTAAGCCATGATCCCAGGGGTGTGGGATGGAGCCCCACATTGATTTCCATTGCTGAGCGTGGAGCTTTGCTTGGGATTCTCTCTTTCTCCCTCTGCCCCTCTCCCTCACTCACACTCTCTCTCTAAAATTAAAATTTAACTGAAATAAAAGGATTCTTCTGGAAGACGGCTTGAGGGTAGACTATGGGAGCCATGTTTTCAAAGTGAAAACAGGGAGGTTATAGGGGATGGCCGCCTTCAGACCAGAAGGGATGGGGAGCACTGGCTGGCGTGTGGGTGTACTTTGCCAGTAGAGCAGAAAAGACTGGAAAGTGAGGTGGTTGTAGATTATGAAAAAAGAAGAAGAAACACTAAGGTTCTTGTCCAGGAAAATGTAAGAATGAAATTGTCGTTCGCCAAGGGGAGAAGGAGTGAGGTTGGGGAACGAGCATGCAGGAATGACCAGGGATGAGGTTTGAAACATGTTAAGTGTGAGATGTGTGCACATGCCCACAGTTAAGTGCTGGGTGGGCAGCCGGACTCGGGGCGAGGTCAGGAATACAGCGATACACGGAGTGTATTCAGTGATGAGGCTGGATGGCTTCGTGTAAGAAGTGAGTAGAGATAGAAAAGAGCAGAGGTCTGAGCAGTATGCTGTGGGTAACTCTAGAGTTTTGAGGTCCATAAGGAAGAATCAGCAAAAGGGATGAAAGAAAAAATGGCCAATGAATCAGGAAGTGAACCAGGGGCGTGTGGCACTCTGGAAGCCAAGTCAACTAAAGACAGTGCTCGCTGATGTCAAATGCTGCTGGCAGGACCAGAAAGGGGCCACTGGACCTCACAGCAGGGAGGCCATGAGTGATCTCAACGAGAGCAGCTTGGTAAAGAAGTGGAGGGGACGTCTGATCCGAGTAGGTCCCCAAGGAATGTGGGTATCGGTGACAGAGAAAAAGAACAGGAATTCCAAGAAGTTTTATTATAATGGACAACAGAGATGCGAGACCATAACTCTACAAGCATGTGGGATCAAGAGAATTTTTGGTTTTCCTTTTTTTAAAAAATGGGAAAATTAAAGCATGTATACACATGAAGGAGAAGCATCTGACGATAGGCAGGAAGGTTTGATGATGTCACAGAGAAAGGGGAGAACGGATGGAGAGATTTCCTTTAGTAGCAAGCTGGGTACAGTCCACATGGAAATTCCATGTCTTGCACTGAGTAGCTAGAGGCAGAGCCCAGCTTCCCTTCTTCCTGGAGCTCAGCTAAGCATGCCATCTTAACTCTACTGATCAGTTCAGAAAGAAGATTGCGTCCATACACGACCTGATCTTGCAACCCTACTCTTTGGCTAGCTTATTTATTCAACAGGGATCATGTGGGCAGCTCCAGCGTGTGAAGTACAAAATGAGGATAGAGAAAAACAAAATGTTTTCTATTTGGGGCATTGTGTTTATTTCCCCAAAGAAAATTACAATCTTCCAGGAGAACATAAACACGAAACTTCATTGAAAAAGGCACAACTGAACACAGCAAGAGTTTAGGGAGAAGAAAAGATGCAGAGTGAAGTCAATTACTTGCAGGAGGTAACATAAAAGAGGATTGCACTTGACAAAAACAAAGACGGGGGGAAATCCCAGGCAGAGGAGCAAAAGCATGTAAGTGAGAAAAGGTAGGGAGTATATGACTGTCCTCTAGAATCTTCATGGTCCTCCATCGCCTGCATTTTTTTTTGCTTTGTTTTGTTTTTTCATCATTGTAAGTATTAAGAGAGACAAAATTGTTGGTGTGCCTGGGTGGCTCAGTCAGTTAAGCATCTGATTGCTGGTCAGGCCATGATCTCACGGTTCATGAGTTCGAGCCCCGCATTGGGCTCCGTGCTGACAGCTCGGATCCTGGAGCCTGCTTCAGAGTCTGTATCTCCCTCTCTCTCTGCCCCTCCCCTGCTTGCATTGTGCCTCTCTCTTTCTCTCTCAAAAATAAAGAAACATTTTTAAAATTTTTTAAAAAGACACAGACTTGCTAGGGAAAGATCTGAGACCAAATCTAAGTATTCATGATAAGAAGTACTCATTTTCAATGTCCCTCTTCAAATTCAAGTCTAATTAATAACAAAAAACAAATCAAGAGATGTGATCTCTGTTCTTTCTAAAGATGGAAACACCTTTAAGTGTTGCCAAAGACACAGCACAAATCCAAGACAGAGATTGGCTTAGGGCCAGGGAATATGTCTGCCTTATCTACACACACACACACACACACACACACACACACACACACACACAATGTGTAATGGCTGAGTGAAACCACTTTTCTTAGTTCTTATTTCCTGATTTCACAGTAAGTGGTGGAGGGAATAGAAGGCTCCTTTTTCTGCGTCGTATTTAAGGAAAAGGTGAGAAGAAACTTTCCAAGAATACATGCATTTAGCAAACGTTAACAGCCTCCTATGTGACAGGCACCAGGCTGGGCTCCACAGTGTAGTGGCCTTGGATGGGGACACAGGCCACCAAAACATTCTTGATGGAACAGACTCACAGTTAAGAAAGGGGTATGGTGTCTCCCAGCCCGCCCCCCAATCCAGTAGTTTCTGGGTTTCAACAGCAGTATCAGGGATTTATAATTCTCAGAGCACATCCACATGTGTCACTGCATTTCCCCCATATGCATCCAGCTTCCCTCCAGCCTCATTTCCTGGCCCCGCTCCACACAGGCCCCTTGTGATTGCGACTTGTCAAAGGGACACCCACTCCAGGGAGAGGTTAGAGGACCCTCTACAAGCAAGCAAGGAGCTGTATGGAAAGTTTCAGATTAACATTTTTAAATGGGTCATTCATTTAGAAATAATACAGCAGAGCAGCAATGACCCAATGAATGTCTCTTCACCAGCTGAATCGTAATGAAGAGATTGATGTTGGTTTTACTTTAGCTCGTGAATGAAGCGGTGGACTTTTTGGACCCTTACCGAATAAAAATTGCTACTCGGCTCTTACAATACATAGACTAACCTTTAATATATTTCCTCTCTGAGGAATATGTTCTGTTTTTTGAGAAGGTGGAGGACATTACCAGCCAAAGTCTCCCATTGGTCCTTGTCCAGAGACAAAACGGACTTCGAAGCATCGATTCCTGCCCTGTTCTGTCCTGAATCAAGAGGCGCATGGCTTGGGGCACCTGCCTAGCTCAGTTGATTAGGCATCCGACTCTTGACTTCGGCTCAGGTCATGACCTCACAGTTTGTGAGTTCGAGCCCCGCGTTGGGCTCTGAGTTGACAACGCAGAGCCTGCTTGGGATTCTCTCCCTCTCCCTCTCTCTCTGCCCCTCCCCTGCTGTGCTCTTGCGCTCTCTAAATAAATAAATAAATAAATAAAAATAATTTTTTTAAAAAAAGAGGGGCATGATTTGATGACAGTAGAAGGCATTCATCCCCGCTAACTCCCCTGTAAAGACAGAGGCCACTGACTCCCCAGGGGCCCTGAAGAGGGGTCTCCCCACTCCCCCCACTCTCACCCTGGTCACCACATTAGGTAGAGAGAGTTCTACTCTCTCCACCCCCAAGTCACAGCAATAATAATAAACAGAGTGTGTTTGCTCCATGATTTACACCATGTGCGGGGGCAGAGCGGGGACTGCCCTGTCCGGACTGCAGAGGAGGGGGCTCAGGCCGGCGAGGGGCCCACAGCCGGCAGGCGAGGAGCACCGTCTCCAACGAGGCCTCTCTGCTTCTCGTCTCAGACGTTCAGTACTCCGTGTGGCCTTCGTGAAGCCAGGCTGAGACACACTTACTCGAGGAGGAGCTGGTGCGTTTTGCAAAGTGCAGGATGAGTTGTGTTCCCTTACTCCCCCATGGCTGATCTCTGCAACTCCACCAAGCGAGAGTAAGTTCCTGGTTTAGGGCAGGCTCGTGCTCCTGGCTTGCTCTGAAGATGCAAACTCCCCCCAGGGACAGAGTGACTTGAAGTCACTTGGGGGAATCAAGAACCAAAGGGAACTTGGAGCTCTCCCAAGCTCTGGAGCCTGAGACACCCAGTTCAAATCCCAGTGTGGCCACATCTGGGCTCGGTGGCTTAGAGCAAGTCATCTTATAGTTCTGGGAATTAACTTCCTTACCTACATAACGGGAGCAACCTCTACATGGCACCGCTAAGGCAGAGAGTGTAGACAATGCAGAGTATGTAGTCAAGTGTGGAGCCCTGACAGCTTAGACTGGACTCGACTCGGTGCTGCAGCTCGCTCACTGTGTCACCTTGGAAAAGGTAGTGGCACCCACCTTAGTTTCCCATTTATAAAGTGGTACCGTAACATTACCGAGATTAATGTAAGGATTAAATGCATTAATGCATTTATAAAATGGTGCCCAGTGCATAAAAAAAGCATAGATAAATGGTAACTTTGTAATTATTATCACTACCCCTCGGGTTGGTCCGGGATGAAATGGGAAATGGGGATCCAGAAACAAAGCCATCTCTGGGTTCTTCCGATCGCTGGCATCCTGTGATTACAGGATGTTCTCTTGGCAGGATGGGCCAGAGGAACGGAGAGGAGGGGGTGTGAAGGGAAGGATAAACAAGGGAAACACAGAGAGGAGCCAAGGAGACACATTCTGCTGCTTCCACAAAGCTGTGGTCCCAAGATGCCCCTCGGAGCACCAGCATCAGGAAAGGTCATCCCCCAGGCCCTCCTCAGGATTCATGCCTGAGACCCAGCCTTCCTCCCTTGTGTGTGGGGTGAAAAGTGCCAGATCCCCGGGACAGAATGGAGGCAGCATCAGGATGCCCCCACCAGTCAGGCACCTGGCTGTGCTCAGACATCCTGAGTTTGTGCCCACACAGACATAATGGCCGAGGGGCATGTGCACCTGTGTGTGTGTGTGTGTGTGTGCACGCGTGTGTGCGTGCATGTGTACATTTCAGGCAGAGGCAAGGAGAAGCAATATTTACCCACCTAGTTTCTCAACGTGAAGGGGGCACCCAGGTGCCCTTCGTGTCCACAGAACAGAGGTCAACACAAGACTCAGGGAAGTCACAGTTGACGTGGGCTCGGGGGCCAAATTACCGTCCCTTGCCCACGTTGGTTCGCAGCGAAGAACCAATTTGAAAATGTGGCGTGATCAGCAGTCTCGCCCAAGGTGCGACCGGGACGGAGCAAAGCGATGTAATAAATCAAGGCTCAGCTGCCCTGAGTGGGGAGCCCCGGCCGCACCGGCCCGGCAGCTGCGAGGCAGAATTGAGACGCACTAGCAGAGCTGTGACGGTGACCCCCAGACTGAAATAATTGGGGTTGGGGGAGGTGCACGGGGGCGTCAGGCCGAGGGGCACCGGAAGAATACAGGGCCCGGATGGCAGGGGAGGGGGGTAGAGAGCTTTCAAAAGACCTGCCTAGACAATGACAGCCTTGGGTCCGAGCAATTATCTGCCGCGTCCGCACGTGCCAAATTCACGTTTAAAGGAGAAACACGCGCTCCCGCAAATGCACAAGCACGCAAGGAAAGAAAAGGTTCTTGAGGAAAACGAAGTACCGTCTGGCAAAAACAATAGACCCCAGAGGGAAAGATGATGGAAACTTACCCAACTTCATTTCAAGGCGAACAGTGCCCTCTAGAGGCAGAAGCGCGACATGCACGCGAACTTGAACAAAAGAAGTTCGCAGAAAACCCGCGCTGGGGGTGGGTGGCCTTTGGGTTCCAGGTTAAGGGAGTGGTGAGGTCAGTCCCAGCCATTTCCTGCTTCTGAATGGGTGTCCGAAGTCCTGTCATTCTCACACTTTCCTCGAAGCCGGACATGAGGCCAGTCACTGCAAAGAGATGCTTTGACAAACAATCACACAGGGCGTGTTGTTGGAGCAAATGTCAGTGTCCGCGTGTGGCAGGAGACATGGGGGGTTTTCACGAAGGATGTCTGGAAGAGGAGCAGTCGCTACAATTTGCGACGGGTGGGAGGGGGCGAGGGTCATAAATACATATTTTGCAGTTAGATCTCAATAAACCTCCACCAGAAGACATTGGCTTCAAAATGGACAGTGCCCCCCCCCCCCCGCCTCTGGGCCTCCTCACAAGCCCACCAGCACCCCTAAGGCCTTTTGCGAGCCCTGGTCACAATCCAGTATTGCCTGGGCACTGTCTTCCGGGCCTTACATTCACCCTCTAGTCTTCGTTCCCCACAGAGCCCCCTGCCAGGAGGCAAATCGGATGTGGACTCAGAATCCCCAACTGGCTTTCGGACCATAAGTGTAGTGACCGAGCCTCCTCCGTGTCCCCTCTGGGCCATGTGACCCCTCACTGCCTGTGGGTGGGAAAAGTAAGTGATGTCATGTAGGCAGGGCGTCTAGCAGCATAGGAAGCAGAGACGGGGCTCATCAAACATTCATCTCCTGCTCCTTCCCTTCCCTTTCCGCCCTGGTCACACTTCCCTGTGTCTCCTCTCTTCTCTCTAGGCCACACTGCGCACCAAATGCCACCAGAGAACATCCTCGATCACGATTCCACCCTCGTCATCTGCAGGATCCATCCAGAGCCTCTGCAGGCTTTCAGCACCCTCCTCTGCCCAAGCCCACCATATCTGCACACCTCGTGTCCCACGGCTGCCCAGCACCGGCCAACACAGCTGGCCTCTCTCTTTGTAACCTCAAATACACTGCGTATGCTTTCCCTGTGCACCGTCATTAGGAAAACCTCCCTGCTCCTGTCTGCCATCCAAATCCTGCCCATCCTTCTGGGCTTGACGGGATCTGCTTCCTTTACTGAGTCGTCTTCTTCATCCGTGGTGACCTCTGGCTCTTTAAGCACAGTCTATCTATCCTTTGACTCTTGCTGATATTAAAACAAATACTATAAACCTATTAAGAATGATGCACAGCTATAAGCATGGACATGAAAGATGTCCCTGACATACTGATGACTTAAAGGGATAAAAACAATATGCATTTTCTGAGCCCTTCTATAAACAACAAAAATAGGTATATATATACCTCCTTACATATGTGTGCATATATATGAATGCATGGGGATCACAGGAAACTTTTTACAGTTTCGTTTGTACATTCTGTGTTTGAATTTTTTCCACTAGGCATGGCATGCATTGTTTTTAATTAAAGAAAACATTTTGTAATAAGTCAAACGTTTAGGAAGCACCCACTGTGTGCTAAGCACTGAGTAGACGATGGGAATTCTCAAAGGTGGTTTTTTGCTTCCTTTAGAGTTGAGGGTCCACAGGAGAGAGAGCAGCAGGATGCCAAGATGAGGAAGTAAGAGACGCAACTTCCGGGGGCGGGGGGAATTGGTGGCAGTGGGTAGACATCAGGGACACCAGTGGGGGCTGGGCTAGGGCGCCAAGAGGGGAAGGATGAGCGGGCATCTAGGAAGTGGAGAAGAAAGACTGGACGTTCTTGATGGAGGGTGAGGTGCACGCAAACACAGTAGTAGTCAAGTGCTTGCCTTGTGTGGCAAGTGGCAGGCAAGTTTGTGTGGACAGAGAATGGCATGTGGGGTGCAGACGCAGAAACTAAGACTGCAAAGGAGGCCTGGGGTCTCCCTGTGCCGATCTCTACAGGGTGAGGTTGGAAATTGTCTTTATGCAACAGGGAGCCACAGGCTGTCTTAGGTGTGGGCAGAGTCTGATCCTACACTTCCTGCTAGTTCATCGTCTCCTTACGGAGCTCATTTCTCTGTGGGTATTTTACATACCTTGGCCCCCGGCCCCTTATGGAGCTCTGGGCTCCCTAGGGGAAGGATGGAGGCATCTGGGACCTTGTTCCCAGGCAGAGAGCAGTATCGCCAACTTGAACGCGTCCTCCATAAGTCTTGTGAGACGAAACCGTGTCTATCCAGGGACCAGGGTTCTGGTCTCAGTCCCGGCCCAAGAGCAGAGCATCTCATTTCTCGGAATTACTGTCTGCGGGACCTCGCTGCACCTGCCCTTCCTCCCCTGCACCCCCCCTGCCCCCCATGCCCCGCATCCCAGGGCTCACATCCAGCTGCCCACCGGGCCGCCGTCCACAGGCACAAACCTCGCCTGCCCGCCACGGCTGCTTTTGTGCCCGTGCTGGAGAGATGGCTGGTGGCCCCGAGACCCTGCGCGGGGCTCGCGGTGATAACACCTCAAGCAGGAGGAAAGAAAGACGGCTTTCTGCGGACGGCAGCGCCGCGGCCGGCTGAGCCGGCTGGCACAGCCCCTGTAGCGCGTGTTCACGACACTGTACATAAGCCAAGAAAACAACAAAAACAGAAAAACAACCTCTGAACGGTGCCATCCATACAGGCTGAGGGCTGGTGGGCCGTGCGGGCGTCTGCTTGCCTCTCCCTGCCAGGCGCCGCTCTCTGAGCGAGGAAGCTGGGCTACAGGCAGGAGCCCCCCCCCCCGCCCCCAAAAAGTGTAAACCCCCGCCCTGCCGTGCAGAAAAACGGGCAGATTCTGCCACATGTGGTGCCGCTCGGCCCAGCTTCCCAGCCGCTCAGATGAATTCCTCTGCAGATCTCAATGGATGGAAGGGAAACAGAGGAACAGAGGTGCCGTCTCCCAGTCCCAGCGGGGAGCAGGTGGCCGGGCAAGTGAGGAGGCTGGTAGGGTGGAGCTAGTCTGGGCAAAACAGATTTCAATGAAAAATAGAACCGCCAGGCTGACACGGTCAGAGAAAGACACCTGCCTACTCCAGAGCGCCTCTGGGGCCTCCAAATGCAGGTACTTCCAAGAGCCTCATTTGGAGCCAAGCAGAAGGGGTGTACCTCCCCCCCGCTTCCCTGGAGCCTCTGCTATCCTTGGATGGCACTCTTAGGACTGAAGCCTTCAGGCTGTCCAGCCCAGGGGCAGGGACACTGACTAGGCTCTCTGTCTTGCTTAGTTTTTATTTTATTTTATTTTATTTTATTTTATTTTATTTTATGAAGAAATATATTGATTTTTTAAGGTTATTTCTTTTGAGAGAGACAGAACAGGTGGGGGAGGAGCAGAGAGAGAGAGAGAGGGAGACACAGAAGCCCAAGCAGGCTCTGAGCTGCCAGCACAGAGCACGACGCAGAGGCTCAGACTCACAAAGCCGGCCGCGAGATCGTTACCTGAGCGGACACCAAGAGTCGGACGCTTAACCGACGGAGCCGCCCAGGCACCCCTCTGTGCTTAGTTTTTAACGAAACTGGAAATGGAACCCCAGCTTGTAGAGATTAAGTCAGTTCGGGTGCTTCTGTATATTACTCAGTCTGAAAAGGTCAGGGCAAGAGTCGCAGTAAGATGGGTCCAGGCCAGAAAACTCAAGAAGGTCTCACGGTTCTCCTGCACCAGGGGCGCCCCAGCCCGTGGTCCTGAGTGAGAGCAAGTGCACAGCGAGGCCAGGAGGCCGGCCTCCCCACACCGCGGCTGTGATTGCTGCCGAGCTGGGCAGCCTCCCCCCTGACTCCACCTCCCGCCAGGAGCATCGATGGGAACAGGCTGTGAGGTCTGATGCTTCATTTACTCCTAATTTCCAAGTTCCGGTGTCTGATTTCTCCACCCTCCGGCCCCCGAAAGATGAATGGAACCAGCAAGAGCTTGGTGGGAGCTGATCCTCTCGATAGGAGTGACCAAGAGAGACAGAGAAAGAGGAGCCCTTAACACACAGTGTGACTCCACATGCAGCAGGCAGGGACCTGAGTGCTGACCTAGCAGATCAGACCCCTCCTCTCCACTACACAAATACATCATCGCAGTGTCTCGTGAGGCTTTCAGAGAACTTGACATGGCTGGGATGAGAAAAGACTCCAAAGATCACTTCGTGGAAACAATCACTTTTACAAGTACTGGGGCACCTGGGCGGCTCAGTCGGTTAAGCGTCCGCTTCGGCTCAGGTCATGGTTTCACGGTTCGTGGGTTCGAGCCCCATTTCGAGCTCTGTGCTGACAACTGCTCAGAGCCTGGAGCTGCTTCCGATTCTGTGTCTCCCTCTCTCATTCTGACCCTCCCCTGCTCACACTGTCTCTCTCTGCCTCTCAAAAATAAATAAAAAATATTAAAAAAAATTTGTTTACAAATACAAAGACAATTTCGGGGCGCCTGGGTGCCTGTCAGTTAAGCATCTGACTCCTGATTTCGGCTCAGGTGATGATCTCACAGTTTGTGAGATCGAGCCCCTCCATCAGGCTCTGTGCCGGCACCGCAAAGCCTGCTTGGCATTCCTTCTCTCTTCTCTCTCTGCCCCTTCCCTGCTCGCCCTCTCTCTGCCTCTTTTCTCTCTGTTTCTCTCTCTCTTTCTCTCAAAATAAATAAATAAATAAACACCTTAATTTTAAAAAACAGCAAAGACAATCCCAAATACTGTGGGACTTGCCCAGGGTGGCACAGGGAAGCTTCAGTCTGGGTGTTGTCCTGGTGTCTGGTGTGACTCACAACACGGTCCCACCACCTAGAGGCCATGGGACAGTTCTTTGGTAAATTTGTTGCTTTCATTTCTCCCCTGATAACAGAGCATCTACTTCATATTTTAGAAAGAAAGCGTCTTAAATATCCGTGAGCGTCGAACAGCTTTACACAGCTCTGACACTGCGGGGCCACGCTGGATGGATTCCGGAATAAAGTACTAAATTTTGGTTAAATGACTTGTCTCCAGACTAAATATACAAATCCTCTGTTGGGCCTCAAATTGGGACATGTGTTAATTAGAGAACGATGCCGTTTTTATCATGGATGTGTTCCCAGGCTCCCCGAACACTTCTACAAACAAAAATTCATATTGCTATTATTATATGATGCTTTTGAAGTTGAAAAAAATTAGACCACTGATTCCAAATAGACCTTTTGGGGGGTCTGATCTCTCAGCAGGTGTGTGGGTTAGTGGCACTTAGCAGGAAGGGCGGAGGGGCAGAGGCCCCGTAGGAAACATGGGTCCCCCAAGCCTAGAGTTCTAGAATGTTTCACTCAGCCTGTTAATTGTAAAACAAACAAAGCCTCATCTTGTTCCAATTGAGGAGCTAAGTGGGTAAAACTGACGTGTAAGGACAGGAAAAAAGGGGGCCACCCGGCAGGGATCCCTTCCTCTGCTCTGAACCCAGATCACAGTTTGTGATTTTATGCCGTTTCTAGTACCGACCAAGGCCTCATAGAATCCAGCCACCGCAAGGATATTTGGTGTCGCATGTATCTTTGAGACTCAGAGATTTTGATACAATTGGGTGGGTGGGTGGGCAAATACAATGGCACAGAGATGTGCCATGTGCTTCTGAATAAAACCTCTGAACTTACAGTCTATTTTATTAATTTTTCATTGTTAACTGAAATGGCATTGACATACAATATTCTATTAGTTTCAGGCGTACGACACAGTGATTTGACCTTTCTATAGCCTATGATGTGCTCACCACGATAAGCGTAGTTACCATCTGTCACCATCTGACGTTTACCGCGTTATTGACTCTATTCTTTATTCTGTACTTTCCATCCCTGTGGCTTATTTATTTTTATAACCACAAGTTTGCACCTCTTGACTCTCTTCACTTATTTTCCACATTCCCCCACTCTCTTCCCCTCTTGCAGCCACTGATTTGTTCTCTGTATTGAAGAGTTTGTTTTATTTTGTGATTCAACATGTACGTGAAATCATACAGCATTTGTCTTTCTCTGCCTGACTTGTTTCACTTAGTGTAAAGCCCTCTAGGTCCATCCCGTTGTTGTGAATGGTGAGAATTCTTTTCTTGTGGCTTTCTTCTTCTTTTTTATGGCCAAGCACCATTCCGTTGTAGGTGTATATATACACACACCACATCCTCTTTATCCATTCATCTGTGGACGGACACTCAGGTTGCTTCCGTATATACTGGCTGTAGGAAAGAATGCTGCAGTATACATAGGGATACCTATATCTTTTCAAATTAGTGTTTTCATTTTCATTGGGCAAATAGAACTGGAATTACTAGGTGGTATCATATTTCTATTTTTAATTTTTTAAGAACCCTCCATATCGTTTTCCATAGTGGCTGCACCATTTGTATTCCTACCAACAGAGCATGAGGGTCCTCTTTTCTCCACAACCTTGTATACACTTGTTATTTCTTATCAGTTTGATACTAGCCAATTTGACAGGTGTAAGGTGCTATGTCACTGTGGTTTTGACTTGCATTTCCCTGGTGATCAGTGAACTTGCAGTCTTCAAATGGATAAGGGGCAGTACCGGTGTAGGCTCTGCTATGACTTCTTGGTTGATTTGTTTGGTCCTTTCAGCAGGGATGTGCCCAGTGGGGATAGATCCCAGAATGATCACCAGGAGGGTAAAGGGCAAAGAAAAATAACTAACACTTTCCACTCTTTTCCCAACCTTGTCTCAAATGTTCAGGAAAACTGAGATCAAGACAACTTTGACGACTAAAGAATCCAAAAACACTATGCTCTTGAAGAGTGGAAAACTAAGATGAAAATATTATACCAACTTGATCCCAGTGATTGATATAATGATTCATTTATTCATTCAAATATTTATGAGTACTTACTGTGTATTAGGCAATCATTAGGAATATATTGGTAAACAAACCTAGTGGGTTACTGCCTAGTGGGGAAAACAAACAATATAGAATCAACACAAAAATAAATGTCTTAGGATAAGCTATACCTGGCTATGATAACCAACAAACATTAAGCTTCCAGTATCTCAGCATGAATGGTTCAAGTTGCCCATTAGATAGCTCTCCTCCATCCTGCAGCTATATCTCTTAGACATGTGGCTTCCAAATCATTGAAGAAGGACAAGAGAGGGAGGTATGAGATGCCTGTAAGGGCCAGGCCCAGCAGTAATGATGCCTTACATCCCTTCTGCCTGCATTCCATTGGACAACACCCAAGCCCTGGCTATCTCCCAGGTCCCAGAGGAGCTAGAAAATGGGGGCGAGCACACAGATACTTGTTGAGTGCCGATAGTCTATGGCACATATAAATATGGCTTCAGAAACATCTCAGAAGGTAGCACTGTACCCCATCCAAGAAGATACCTAGGAATTCTTTGGTTTCTAGAACTCATCATCTTAGCAGTGTGGGAGCAGAAGGTGACTTTTATTAACCTACTCTCAGTCTACCCACTCCTCCAGGTGTAGATACAATTATTGGGCACTGCCCCTGACTTACGTACACCTGCTGTCAGGATGCACCCATTGGCTCATTGACTCATGGTTTTCTCTCTTCAAGTTTTACTCTGACCCACTGCAACCTCTCCCCTACCCCCTACCAGGTCTTCATATTCCTTGCAGTGTGAACACAGTGTACATTCACTCAGCCTGGAGTAGATGCTTTTCTGAAAAGTGAGAGCGGACTGTTCACCTTTGCCGCCTGCACCCCAGCAGGTGTATTCCTGCCTCTGCTCATACTGTAGCTTCAACATACAATCATCCCCATTCCCTCACCTTTCTGCAGCCTCTCTTCTACAGCCCTGTGAAAATCCTACCACCTCCATAAAGTTCCTGAACCTCAAACACTCTGACTTACATGCTCACTGGTTTTTTTTAATTTCAACTTCTTTTCCTCAAAGAGATTATAAGGTCCTTGAGGAAACGGAGCAAGCAGGGTTTATTTACCTCCTGGTTGCTTGTTCTTGCTTTTTACATGAATAAGCATGAGAAACAGGCTCGCCTGAGCCTCTTTGCAGAAAGTGAGGCTTTCCCTTTACTAGGCTCTGGAGGGTGTGTATACCTTTGCTCTCGACACAAGGGGGCCCCCGAATAGCCCAGGGAAAGACTGGGTCAAGAACACAGGCAGTAAGCTCAAAGAAGGTTACATGAAAAGCTGGGCACGTCTGGGCTTGAAGCCCATTAGAACCGGGTTTGAATTCTGACTTTATGATCCCATAGCTGAGTGATCATACGTACACTGCTCCTTTTTACTAAACCCTAGATTGCTCTGTATGTAAAAATACAGTGGGGCACCTACTTGGGTCAGCTGGTTAAGTGTCTGACTCTTGACTTCAGCTTAGGTCATGATCTTACAGTCCAGGAGTTCAAGCCCCACGTCAGGCTCCATGCTAATGGTATAGAGCCTGCTTGGGATTCTCTCTCTCCCACCCTCTCCCTCTCTCTCAAAATAAATAAACCTTAAAAAACATAAATAAACAAACAAACAATAATAGCATTTGCCTTTCTGTGGTGCAGTAAGGGTCAAAGGCAATATATATGAAGATCCCAGCACTTCTCTAAATAAGCCCTTGAAAATGATAGCATTGCCCTGTAGTTTTCTCTTCTCTTCTGTATCTACAAAATGATTTCTGCTTGCTTGTTTCTGTGTGTCTCTCTGGTCCTACCTTTCGTAAACATCAGTTCGATTACGTTTATTTATTAATTTTATTTTGAGAGAGAGAGAAAGAGCACAAGCAAGGGAGGGGCAGAGAGGGGGAGAGAGAAAGAATCCCAAGAAGGCTCTGTGCTGAAAGCACAGAGCCCAAAGCGGGGCTCGAACTCAACCACTGTGAGATCATGACCTGAGCCCAAGAGTTAGATGCTTATCCTACTGAGCCACCCGGTGCCTCAGTTCTTCCTAGTTTTTTTAGTTCACTGAGGAAATGGCCCTGACTGGGTTCGTTATCCTGTATAATACAACCCTTTAGCAGAGACTTTCCTTGTCCGAATATGGCAAAGCTTCCTGACTGGTCAACAACTGTGCTTGATCCCTATGTAATCAGTGGTGACCTTCTTGTCAGAGTGACATAGCCCAAAACTCAGTGATTTGTGTGTAAAGAACTGCCTACACCTCTTTTTATATAAAGTGATAATGTAACTAGCAGGAAGTAAGTTGGTGTTCATTAAATGTTTATTAAAATAAATGCAGTGATCCTTCATTGAGCCCACTATCATTGTGGAAATACTTGGGGAGCAAATAACTAGCAAAGTAGTGCTTCTCAAACTTTCATGGGCATATGAATTATCTGTGGTTCTTATTAAAACTGCAGATTCAAATTTATCAGTTCTACAGTAGGACTTGCTTTCTAATGACCTCCAGGAGATGCTATCACTGCTGGTGCGTGGCCTGCCCTTTGGGTAGTGAGGTAGTAAGAGAACCAAATCATTACTTCTTCCCTACGTCCTAATGATCTGCTTCTGTTATAGCAACCCCCAGAGGTGATCTATTGCTTCTATTGCCAACCTCTCTTTTAGGGAGATCAAGAGGATAGTGTACCAAATGAAATTTTGTTTATGATTCGAGGAGTAAAAAGGAGAGAGGGTGAGACAGAGCGCTGGGTCACCTTGCCTCACATCAACAACTCACTACGCAATGTGACTGTTCATCTCCATACAACTATGAGCTCTTTAAAGGCAAGTACCTGACCTTAGTGATTTTATATGACTGTGCTCTGCATAGTGTTTGGTACATGCATAGTACGTGCTCAACAAATATTTGTTAAACAGAAATGGATGCCCCTAACATGTTGAGTGCACACAGCAGTCACTCAATAAAAGCTTGTTGGATGAATTAATAAGGATGAGGAGAAGTAATGACTGTGGTCCCGTGTAGAGGAAAATATTATTTCTCATCAAAATCATCTCAGCATCTTAGGGCTAGATGGGTATTAAGGGAAATAACACTGAATGTTAGACCAGATCCTTGGAAATGAGTAGGTCTCAGCTGACGATCCAAATTGGTTTGGGTACCATCTGGTGCTATGACTGAACCATTTTTCATGCTCACTAATAAAGAACTCAGGCTGGCTTTCGGGAGGACTGGGTCAGCCCCGTGGCTTCTCTGGGTTGAGCACTAAACCAACCTGCCGGGGATGCAGAGGGAGCTGATGTGAATTGCTGTTGCCTCCCCGACCCCACAAGGAAACCAGTACAGACTCCAGGGAAGAGCTGGAGGGCCTCTGCTTTGTGAGGAGCCCACCAGGAGTACCTGACCACAAGGCTGGAGAGATGAAAGCCTCCTTTCTCTGCACTTGGCTCATGAAGGGAGCCTTGTGGCATGAATCCACCAGCTCCACACAATCTCCGAGAGCAGAGGAGCTCTGAGACCTGCAAATGGGCAAGGGGACAAATGAAACAGAACAAAAGCTCGCTCGCATTGCTGGAGTTGCAGGAGAGGTAGCCTAGGAGTTGTGCTTTCATGGAAAAATAAAGCGGGGGGGGGAGCATTTGGAGTCTGGGCTGGAGAGGCCAGAAAAGAATTCTCATTCCTCATGAGGAATCTCAGGGAGCCTGGAGGGATGGCACTAGAAACGCGTTTGCGGAGCCCAAGAATTTCATCTGACAAGATAGTCAACATGCACGTTCCTCGCTCTTCAAGCTACCTTCAGCTGCCCTTCTCTAGGTGTAGACCCCTAAAGAAATTCTCAGAAAAAGGCAATGGGAGGGTCTTTCAGTCTCTGGTGTTCCTTTTGGCTTTGTCTCCTCTCTTCCCGTCCCTTTAGCTGTCTGTCTGGAATGAGCTAAGGCAGGGCAATGCCTAGTAACAAAGCTTGGTAAAGAATAGATTTGAAAATTATTCTCCAACTTTTCTTGGTATTTCAAACTATATTTAGAGAGGTGGCCTACATAAGTATTCCTACATTCTAGGAATACCTAAGAATAACTAATATTTTTGTATCGCTTATCACGTGACAGGAAGCACTCTTAGTACTTTATCTATGCTAATCCAATCAGTCATGTGACGGATTCCTCAGGTGGGTACCATAATCATCCTTGGCACTTCCAAGACGAGGCGATTGTAAAACATGAAGATCAAGGAACTGTCACGAGGTGCCTCAGAATAGGTCATGAAGCCCGGATTCAAAGCCAGTAGGTCTGGCTCCAAAGCCTGCCTTAAACACTGAAAAGGGACATCACCACTGACCTATCACCATGGCGACTCCTTCATGCAACCTCTCTAACTGCCTGCTTTCTTCTGCCTGAGGTCTCATCTCCAGATACCACCTCTTGATCATTCACATCTGTTTCATGCGTCGAAGACAGCTCTCAGGCAAATTTCTGCTGAGCCTCCAGGGACACCCCTCAAGACAGCCCTGGTGCTGGTGCCCAAATTCCTGTGCTCTGGGAGGAGACACTCCACTTCTAATCTGTGCTCTTTGCTTTCAATCACTCCACTTTGCCTCTCATTCTGCCCCCTGTCCTCTTCCCTTCCTGATAATCCTCAGCACCTATTTTCTGCACTGTATTTAGATGCTTCATCATGTTGAGTCCACTGCCTTAAACCTGTCTTATTATTGCCTAATTTCAGGTCAGCATCTCCAGCAAACCCGAAAGCAGAGACTACAACTCAACTTCACCTGTGTTCCCCCTGCTCCTGCATTTACTCATTCCTGGTTGAATGAGTAAATGAACAAAATCCCTTTTCCTTTCCTTTCTTCTTGTTCCTCTGACTCCTGAAAGTCCAAAGGACACAAGTCACACTTCAAGGCGCTAAGTGCTGGGATTGGCAGTGGCAAGTACATTGTGAAAACATCATAACCCAAGGGATGGGGGCCCAGTGCTGACTCCACTTTTTATTTTCTCCTGAGATGTCTCCCCATCACCTCTTTACCTGAGTACATGACCCCACAGGCCCACATAGGGTGGATGGGCTGCCCCAGATTTTCTGAATTGAATATGTGACATTTAGTGAGAAGGGCAGGGGAGGAAAAAGGAAGGAAATTACTTCAAAACAACACTTATGGAGCAATATACCTACTTAGATATTTGTGAAAGCCAAAGAAAATGGAAATGGAAGCCTATCATCTTTTTTTTTTTTTTTTGAGAGGGAGAGAGAGGCGGGTGGTGAGGAACAGAGAGAGAGAATCTTACACAGCCTCCATGCTCAGTGTGGGGACTGACGTGAGGCTCAGTCTTACAAACCCTAAGATTATGACCTAAGCCAAAGTCAAGACTCAGACACTCAAGAGACTGAGCCACCCAGGCACCCCACAGACTATCGTCTTAAATTTAATTTTTTACACCCCTGGTGCTGCTTTTCTCCAACTATCCAGCACAGCAGCTGGACTTTAGAGGATGCCACAGTGTGCTTCCAGCTCAGCTACTCTGTTTTAAATTTTTTTTAATGTTTTTATTTTTGATACAGAGAGAGACAGAGCATGAGAGAGGGAGGGGCAGAGAGAGAAGGAGACATAGAATTGGAAGCAGGCTCCAGGCTCTGAGCTAGCTGTCAGCACAGAGCCCAATGAGGGGCCCGAACCCATGAATGTGAGATCTGACCTGAGCCAAAGCCGGAAGCTCAACCCACTGAGCCACCCAGGCACCCCTCAGCTACTCTGTTTTAATTCCAAGATCCAGGATACAGACCTGTCACTCTCTCTCTGTTCTCCAACCAGCCCCTTCCATGATCCATATCCAGCCTTTCTTTGTGCCCCCCACCATTTCCCTAGAAAAGTGTGGTACAAAGAACATGGGCTCTGAAATCCAACAGTCTTTGATCCAAAGCCCATGTCCATAATTTATTGACTATGGGATCTTGGGCACATTGTTCACTTTTTCTGAGTTGTCATGACAATGAAGTGGGCACCATGGAGGAGTCCTTAGTGGAGCTTCTGGCTTCTGTAATTTTGAGTAGCATTGACTGTGTTCTCCACCTTTCTTCTAGCACCTTCCATTTTCTTCTTCCCTCAGGATTCTACCTTTTTATGCCTTGGGTTTGTTAAATCTTTGCAATTTCTCCTCAACTACTTACAGCTATTTTTTTAATAGCTTTTACCCCTGAATTCTAGATCCAAGTAAAAAGAAAAAAAAATAGACAAGTTAGAAAAGAGTTCAACTTGGAAATGATACATGGGAAAGCATTACACACAAGCCATGTCCTTAGAAGGAGTAACATGTCATTGAGATTCTGTAAGTGTGGAGGCACCAGCTGGAAGTGACACTTATGAAGAAACAAGCCAGTGTCTCCTTCATTCAGAAGATCCTTTGGCCTCAGGGATCACAGCAGAGTCCTAAACAGTTTTCAGGGCTGGGCCCTGAAGCAGTGCCCAAATCAGAGAAGAAGAGGAAACTACCTACTGAGCTATAAGTAAAGAGAAAGGACTTGGAGTCTCTAACTGGATGTGTGTGTCTCTGAGCCTTTGCTTTCTAGGACAGCATTCAGCTCCTGTATTACCCCTCTTGTTACCTGAAACTGGGTTTGCTGCTTGGTGGGTATTGAGTCAAAGGTCACAACAAGCCAAAGAATGGGGAAAGGGAGAGTTTTTCTTTGAACAAGTAAGGAGAACACTGAGAATCTTTACCAAAGCAGTGTCTCCCCGAACTACAAAATTGGGCAAGTTTTAAGCTAAGGGCGCGTACATATTCATGATGGGGCTTGAGCCATGGGGAGTATGGCATGGAATTGGGGAAAGGTCACCTTAAAGTGACAGAGTACAGGTGAAGCCATGAAGGCCGGCAAGCATCAGTGTCACCAGTTGTCTGGCTCCAGTTGGTCTGGTGTCTGAGTGCTCAGAGGGGTTAGATCCTGCAGAGATAACTCAAGAGTGAGCATCAAGTTAATCTTCATGTTAACTGAGCACTGGGAGTTTTATCACAGATTTATCGTCTCTGATATGATTTGGCCATCTCCTGGCCTGATTGTGGATGTTTGTTCTTACATTTTTTCACAAGATAGCAGGGGGACTAAAATGACTTTTCTTATGTCAAGAAAGCTGTGTTTTGTCTTCCTTTTTCTGAGGACCCCCTCAGTCTGCTTATACTATGAAGGCTCATGGCTAAGTTCATAGCTTCAGCTCTCCGGAATCTTGTAACCATGAATATTCTTCAGGAAGACCTCCTGAGAATGTACTTAAGCTACCAGAAACTACATTTTTACTTTTGCTGCATTGTAGCCACAGGAAAAAAAAATTATAAGACGACAAGGTGGTATTAGGCAAAGAAGCTAATATGAGTTGACCTTCAGGCCTGGATTCAGGAACGAATCAGCTCAATTTCCTATATCTCTATGTTTGCTGCATGAAGAATGGAAAATGCACACATAACATACATGGTAGAGAAAGATCTGTGTGCACAGAAGTCTAGCTCGCTAGGGAGTTTCCAAAGAGGCAAAGGTCGGTCATATCTGGGTGGAGAAAAGAACCAGCACAGACAAGGTAGTTTTTGAGTTAGACCCTGAAGGATGACCAGGATTTGCCAGATGAGTATGGAAAGTAGAGCAAGCCAGGTATGAATACCACAGAAGCCAAGCACAGGTGGGTAAGCGTAGGATACATTTTTAAAAGAGTTAGCAGTTCAACTTGGAAGGAGTATGGAGAATATTTAAGGACATACTGAATAGGACAATAGAAAAAGCCAGAGAAAGGGGACAGAGCGTGATGTATTTCAGTTTAAGGAATTTCAACAGTGGAAAGCCAGAGAGCTGCCAATGTGCTGAACACAAGCTTGTGTCTGCTTTCACATGGGAACTGGTCATCTGAGTATATACAATATCTATACTCTAGTATATATAATTACTACTGTCCTTCCATGGACATTGAGCATTCTGCCTTTCCCCCTGAAATCTCTCACTTCTCCCTCCCACTTTTCCTTGACTGCATGAGCCATTGATAGCAAATGGCAGGGGAACTCAGAGATCATCTGGCTCTTGCTTCCATTTTATTGATAAGAAAGCGGAGACTCAGTTCTCAAGGCCAAGCAGTCAGAGGAGGTCATATCTCAACCTGCCTCTAGGGCCTTTTCCACCTCAAGAGGCTGCTTTCTGTGGTGGATGGCTCCCTCATTTTCTCTCTCGGCACTCCAAGGCTAGCTTCCTCATTAGCATTGTTAATGTACTTTGGAAACATGCCTGTTCTGCACTAGAGTAATGGTTTTGCTAAGCAGCAGCTTCCTTTAAACCACTTTCCTCTTAAAGAGCAAAGAAGACTGTTTGGCTCTCCTCCAAAACGTGTTGGAATATTTAACGCAGTGGGCTACCCAGAGAAAATGTTAAGTCAGCACAATATGGATACTAAAGCAAGGAAGAGTGGAGAAGGAGTGACCTCCTAATAAAACACTGATAAGTGGGTGGAGCAGTTATCTGTTGAAGTCTTTGAAAATAGACGAGGTGATATGAACCTATGCTTCCCTGAGGTAGGTCAGGTGTTAACTGACTCAAGGGCAGGAAAATGAAAGTCACCTCATTGGTGACCACAAATACTTTTGTTCGATAGGAGACTTCCTATTGTGACTAATCCAAATCTTAAAAGCAGAATGTATAGAATCTCAAAATGATTAAGCTCATATATACAACTGTATTTCACAGTAACTAGTAGCATATTGTAGGAAATGTGAGTATTAAATTTCAGTTGCTGTGTAACAACTCACTGCAAATTTCATGGCCTAAAGCAACACACATTTATTACCTTAGGATTTCCATGGGTCAGACCTGGGTCTGGCACAACTGGGTTCTCTGCTCAGGACTTCCTAGGCTAAAATCAAGGTGGCAGCAGAGTTACATTTTTCTCTGGAGTTCAATATTTTGTTCCAGGCACATTGAGGTGGCTAGCAGAATTCAGTTAGTTATCGCTGCTGGACTGAGGTCCCCACTTGCCCGTTCACTATCAGCCGGGGACCTCTCTCTGCTCTTAGACACTGTCCTCAGGTCAGAGCCACGGGGCCCCCTCCACAGCCTGTTTACAATGAGGTTCTTTCTGTGTCTTTCAATGACTCACCTGATTAGGTCAGGACCACTGTAGATAATCTTCCATTTCATCAATTCAAAGTCAACTCATTAGGGACTTTTAATTATATTCATACAATTATTTTTGCCATGTAATATAATTATGGAAGTGGTATGCCATTATATTTACAGATCCCACTGACACAGGGAGGGTATTACAGAGACAGCACTACATGGGGTGGGGGTAGGGTCAGGAATCTTGGGAGTTGTCTTAGAACCCTGCCTACTACGACATGTATGCATCTTCTCTTCCAGTCTATGAGCTTCTTCGGTACAGGGATCAGAATTTAAATTGTTGGTTGAATTAATGAAGGAAAGAATTAATTGAAATTAGGTTACCCAATCTTTTAAATGTCTTTAGTTTCTATCTGGTTATGTTGAGACTCTGCCACCAATTATAATTAAGCATAGATTTCCATAAATAGCTGGCAGTTTGTTACTAAGACTTGCCAATATAACTGGCACTTTTAGGGATCCAAATTTCAATAAAATCAGTATAATGACGAATTCCTTCTCGATGTTAGCTATTCATCAACAAGTATTTATTGGAAACCCATCTTATACGTACTGAGCAATGCACTAGACTATCTGGAGACAGAATGGAAGAGCACCAGACATCCTCTTTTTTTTTCTTAAAAAGCTTACAGCATGGTAGGGAAGACAGCTCAGAAATATTCAACAACTCAAAACAGCACAGTTCATAGTACTAAATTGACTGGTACAGAAGTACACTGCAAAAAGTTATAGAAGTAGGTGATCGAGATGGCCTGATGGAGGAAGTGAAGTTTCTAAATTATATCGGTTCTCAAAAGCCAGGCAGAGAGATGGGCTAGAGAAGCCAGCTGTTGAAGGTTTTGAATGAGGACAGACAGTGACGAAAGCTGTACAGAAGGAACATGAGGACAAAAAGTGTTGGCAGAGTATGGATTGAGGGGGAAAGAGTAGTTGTGGAGACCACCTCAAAATCTAATGTAGTAATCCAGAGGTGAGGCGGTAAGAGCCCGGATGGCATGGCAGAGTGAGAAGTAGATGGATGACGTAATGAGGTACCCTTTAAATGAGAATATAGCATAATTTGGTTTGGCTTGATTTAGTAGATAAAACAGAGACTTCTGGATTCACCTCAAAACCCATTTCCTTTCTTCTTCCTCTGCAAATAGCTGGACCAAGTTTCCCAGCTTCCCTGGCAGAGAGGTGTGGCCATGACAGGGACCCCTAGCCAATCCGGAAGGCAGAGGTATACAGTACTGCCCTATCCTCAAGCCCCCTGCAGGCAGTCCTCCATTCCCTCTTTCCCTTCCGCCTGTCTGGCTGGATTGGAGACAATCCTGGGGTCCCCAAAATGACAACGTGGAGAAGGACCACACTGCAGACCCATACTCCCACCGTGTGGTGTTATGTGAAGAGAAAATGTCAACAGAATTTGAATCATTTCACATTTTTTATCTATTGATTTTAGAAATCAGACTAACCATTGTCTTCGGAAGAGTGGTACTACTAATGGAAGTAGTGAGTTGGGCAGGATGTTCATTTGGGGGCTTTAGAAAATATAAGATCAGAGAAGAAAGTCTCCTAGGCAGTTGGTGGCACAGCAGAATCAAAGCTTAAGAGCAAGGACTCAGTAGGAAATGGATTTGTCATTTGAAAGTAAAGTTTGATGACACCACAGAACAGAAGAATTCGCAGGTGAAGAGAGTGTAAGGAAGCAAGAGTGGAGACTGAGAATCGAGTCTTAAATGTAGGCTCACAGTTAAGCAGCGGAAGGAGAAGGAAGAGCCAGTGGAGAACTGGGAAAGGGGGGTTAAGGATACAGGAAAACAACAAAGACAGCTCGAGTTTGAAATCTAATTTTGCCCTAAGTTTGTTCCCGACGCACCTTCTGACCAGGAGCCGAGGGAGCCCAGATCACATCACCAGCCTCCACCTGGGGCCATGTTGCCATCAGCCACCACTGGCGCATGGCCTGACTTCTTCATAGCCATCGAATGCCCCTGCCCCGTAACTCTAACTAAATGAAGTTGTTGAAAACAATGAACTGGCCAGGAAAAAAGGCAGCATTGGGGATGCAGAAAAAGCACAAAATCTGATTTATGAAAACATATATATTGTATCTGTATTGCTTGACTAAAATTTGGTTTATGCATATTTGGATCTCATCTTTTAATGGTGAAGTATTAACTGTCATCAATGTGAGATCAAATAAGCTCTGATTTTTTTTCCCATGAAATTGTTTAAACTCTCTGGCTCTTTTTGGTATTACGTGGACACAGCTTCAGAGGCAGCCCCACAAACCAAAAGAAATATCTAGAGTCTAATTTTGAACTTGAAGTTTGTTCTATAGCAATCATTCTATGAAAGGAATAGTACATTTTGATTTATTCACAGTTGGAAAGTAAAACCCTAAAAATGGGGATGGTTTGGTTCTGGGCTAAGGAAATAAATACAAGTTATTTTGTGGAGTTGTTGTTATTGATAATAATAATTACATCTGGGGCTAGACCTTACAGGAAAAAAGAAGTTTAAAGTAACAAAACTGTCTTTGAATTAAATGTCAGTTGTACAGAAATTTCAAAACAGGGATAATTTTTGGTGGAGGGTAAAAATATTATTTCTATGTTTAACTAGCAGGAAGATCTTTTGTTAATAGTTCTCACAAGTAGTTAAAGGAGGAAAGCCTCAGGCAGGAAGGGAAAATAGACCCATCGGTCAGCCAGCTCACAAAAAATTTGAACATTCCCTTGCAGACACTAAACAAATCCACCTTGACCTTGCCCACCACATCCTCTTGCTCATTCCCCATTGAGACCGTGCATGCCAAGCCCGGAGGTCAGCACCACATTGAACTCAACTGTGTGGAAATGAAACTATCCGAAGATGTGATCTACCTAAGGTCAAATGTACATGATCCCAAAGCAGTGGGTCACTGGACTCAATCCAGTCAAAATAATCAGTCAGGTTGGAAAAAACAAGTCAGATTTATTATTTAACAATGTTAACGAATCTAGGGAATTATCTGAGCTATTCCATCTTCTTTGGTGATTTTTCCACACCGTATAAAGAGAGAGGTCCCTGACATACGATGACTTCACTTATTCTTTTTATCATGCAAAGCACCACCATTCTCTCCTCCTTTTTATACAGCATGTGACTTTTCCCAACTTCCAGGTAGACAAAATAACAGTGATGGAAATGACTCAATGATCTTTTTAATTTCTCAGGCTTGTTCAACCTCTGTAGACTGACTTTAATGCAAATCAAACTTGGGTGGATTATACATTACCAACTGAAAAATAGTTTCAATTAGAAATTTAATTACACTATCTTGAGGAAATGGAAATGACAGTTTCTTTGAATTTTATACATTATGGAACCCTCCAAAGTGCTATAAATCTGCTAATTGATTTCTGTACCTGTAATGTTTGATTAGGTGTATTTTATTGTCTTCTTGGTTTTAATTAACCCTGGGCTTGTCAAAATGCTTCCAGCGACAAAGGATATATGATGAAGTGTGATAAACTCTATTAACAGAGGCTGACTTTTGTCAGTAATTGCTCTCATGCATAAGAGTTATTAGAAATTAGCACACAGGAAAAAAGAAACTGTACTTTTGGTAACAACTTTTATTGGCAGCCATAAATCTGGGGATTGCCCCCTATGTGCTGGTGATAAGCAAATGTGAGTGACCATAGGGTCCTAGAGAAGATCAATCACTCACTAGATGTCATATAAATATGAAGAGTGACAAAATAGAAAGAATTATGAAGTCTGAGTGATAAGAGCCAAAATTATACCAACATCCCTAACTGCTCAGATTAAGGAACTGGATCCAGAAGGTGGACATAAATGTTCAGTCCAAGCTATTACCACTGCAGCAGACCCAAAGCACATATTCGCTAGGTGCTCATGCAACTGATGTTGGAATAAATGAACCAGTCGGTCAATGAATTTTCCCAGCTGACTAGGATGGCTTTTCATTTCCAAATCATTTGAACCATAACTTCCTCTCACGGTGGTCAATACAGACCTGTCTGTTGAAACTAGAAAGAGGAACTTTTATGTCATTAGCTACTGTTTCAGAACCAGAGAAGAGGACATCGAGTTGACTGGTCTGTCCAGATGTTACAGTTGGCTTGTGTTTTCTTTACAGTATGGCATGGCAGCCCCATACCAGCAAAGGCTTTTGGGTTTTAATGTCAAAGATACTGAGAGAAGCACTCCTCCATGGGAGTATCTTGCAAAAACTCTTCTTTGACACAGATATCGTGTTAGAACCCTGGACACCTGGGTGGGCGATATACTTTAATGTAACCTGATCAGACAATTGCCCGTGATACCGGGGTCTTGGAAGCAATCTCTGGATTGGTGATCATTGTCGTGGGTGCCGTGGTGTCAGTGATAGTCTGCAGATGAATGATCATAGTGGTATGGCAGCTAGATTACTCTCTTGACTGAATCAAAATTTGATCTGGTGAGATGTGTGATAAGACCTCAAAATTTTCAATGAGTGGAAGTATCAGTGTGAACGTAATCAACCTTATTGCTATTGCTATTCATTCTTTCAAAAGTATGTTTATCAGGTGTGTTCACTGTGGGCAGAGCACCAGGCTAGGCAATCAAAAAGGCCAAAAATGAATTAAAACATGAATTACACTCATGAACATTATGAATCATTTTTACTAGAAGGGATAAAATGGGCTAACGAGGCAGGAAATAAGTGAATTAATATAAGTGAAGTTTTTAGAATAGTGTCTAATAGATTCAAATTCAGTGGAAGTACTAATAAGTGTCAAGTATTAGGTATTATTAAGAAGTATATGTGTAAATGTGAAATGATGAGGGATTATTTTTATATGAAAATATAAGCAAAATTTTGTGGGGGAAATGGCATTGCAATAAGTCTTTGAAGTATGTTTTGAATTTTAATAAATAGACATTGTCAGAAAGTATAATCCAGGGAGAAATGCAAAACCTTCTCTTTGGGATGGGCAGGAAAAAATAAATTTTCTGGGTGCCTATGAGAAAATGGAGGGGAGGAGTTCATATTAGAAAGGTAAGAGGAGAAAGCCCTTTAATGTCAGGTCAAAGGGTCTGGACTTTCTCAGAAGTGACACATCTGAGAAGTTACTGTTTGTCATGGACTCACAATGTATCCTGTATCAAACTCAGGGAGGCTTTACCCCTAAGAAGCCTCCTTGAAAAAGTTTGGTCTTTGTGTAGAATAAACCCACAAGAGAAGGAGAGAAAACATTAGAAAGTGGTGTTGGGAGGACCAACTGGTCTCCCCAGATTCTGAAAAGCTGCAGAAGTATCTGGTATCCTAGTTTAAAGAGCTGAGAGATTGGTGGGGAGGGGGAGTAACATGCTGGCCCCAGTGCCACTGGCCATAGCTATAGACATCCCTAGTTCAGTTTCATCACGGACATTGAAGCCACAGAGAGCACACAGCAGTTGAGCCTGAGCTCAAAGAACTAACGGAGCAATGTCCTGAGGAAGGAAGAAAACAAACAGCTAAAGAGAGGAATAGCAAAGCAGGCACTAGGCACAAAGTCCTTCCTGGTGAAGAATTCTTGGAGAAGATGGCAATGTGAACAAGATAATGATGACAATATTATGAGCACTTAAGGAAAGTGAATTAAAGCACAGACACATTCACAAACTTCAAATGTAACTTTCAAATTGTGAAATTCAGTAGCTACAACCCAAGAATTCTATATCCAGCCAAGATAGCACTCATCTATTAAGAGAATGATCTATGACTACTTAGGAAACACGCCATTCACATACTCTGAAGAAAAAAAATATTAATGTAAAGGACTTTAAACAGAAAACTGATGCCAAGGAAGAATTTAAGTTAGGGGAAGGTACAAAGGAGAGGAAAAAGAAGCAAGGGATAAACCTGAGAATATGTATAACTGAGTCTAAAAGAATAGTGATAGAATCATGGATAAGGAGAAGTGTTGCTGCGAGACTAGAATTCCTCGAATAGGAAACACCTCCTGCAGGGGAAAACCTAAATACAGTTTAACATCAAAGGTCTAAAACTACTGCAGTGATACCCACAGGCTGTCAATCTCAGGGATGGGCAAATGAATTATGAAGATACTATCTCACTGGGAAAGAGAGGAAAAGAAAATATAGTCTAGAGATCTCAATTTTCTGAGGGGTGGGGGGAATCAGCGGATGAACAGTTGGCATTTCATTTTCAAAGAATAGCAAAGAAATGCACTCAACAAATAATTGTAGGCACTTATTAAATATTTGTTGAAGCAATAAGTTGTAGGTGTTGAGAGAGAGAAAAGCACCATGAGTTGAGTAGAAAATGATTCAAGATCTTCCACATAAGAGGAAAAGTGAATAGTGACTTGATTCAATTAATATAAAAAAATGAAATGCTAAATTAAATATAAAATAGAATGGAAAGATTAAAGTTAAGTATACATACTTTTCATTAAATGTGAATATGTTGAATTCTCCTATTAAATTACAGAGACTAAGTCGTTCTTGGTGAAAAAACTTAAACTCAAAAAAAAAAAAGCAAACAAAGCTCAGTTATCTGTTCTTACTTATTTATTTATTTAAACTTTTAGAGACACAGAGCATGAAGTGGGGAAGGGGCAGAGAGACAGGGAGTCACAGAATCCAAAGCAGACTCTAGGCTTTGAGCTGTTAGCACAGAGCCCCATGCGAGGCTCAAACTCACAAACTGGGAGATCATGACCTGAGCCGAAGTGGGATGCTCAACCGACTGAGCCACCCAGGCGCCCCTCAGCTATCGGCTATTCATGACCTTGTTACTCAGAGGACATGTAGCCAGCAGCAGCAATATTACCCAGACCCTGTTAGAAATGCAGAATCCAAGGTTCCACTGATGGAACAAAAACCGCAGCTTAATAAAATCTGCATGCGATTCATCTGTGCATTAAAGTTTGAGTAGCTACCTTTTACAAGACACATATTTAAAACAAATTTAGAAAAGAACATTGAAAATACAGAGGTGGACAAAGAGGTAGCAGACAAAGACAAATAAAACAAAATTAGTGTCAATATTAATATCAAACAAGGTGACGTCTAAAGTTAATTAACAAACAGACCCAAGAGGGACATAGTATGTTGAGCATACATTGATTAAAGCTCAATTATTAAATTGTTGATGTAATACTATTATTAAAATTATTTTTATTTGACCTTGGGCTCACCAAAGTGATTTATAAGTCCTAGTTCTCGTCATTGTTCTATTCGTAGCCTACTTTTATTTGGCTAGTTGGATATTTTATTCATTATTTTTAACTCTATTACAAACACCTGAGAAAAGTATAAATACACCAGGACTAGGAAGAAATAACATGTATGTACCAGTTCTGAAAATACTTCAACGCACATGCTTTTAATTGAGGAATGAATTAACATAAAGTGATAAAGAAGGAAATGCTGTGAGT
>NC_043702.1:168504848-168506062 GCF_006229205.1 Suricata suricatta
ACGTCACATCACTAACGGATGTTGGCTACTGTACAGTATTGATAAACTCTTGTCATAGGCTGTGTCGAATGTCCCTGGCACTAAGGCAGCAGAGGAAATGGTCTCCATCCGCAGGCAGCCTGACCTAGAAGGAAGCAAAGTATTCCTAAGCTCACTCTTGTACGGAAACGCAAAGGACTGTCCATAGGTGCTCTGAAGTGACAAAAATACACTAGTGCCAGTTGTGGACACCTCCCAATGTTCTGAAAAATCACTGATTTCTGTCAAACACCATGGCCTGACACCAAGAATCCAAGCATGAGGATGATCATTCACAATCCTGCAGAGAGAGAGAGAGAAGAACCATTGGCTGAGCTGTGATCTTGTGATGTTCAGCCTCACACACTACTCATGTTGCAAGACATAGCTCGTTTATCAAGCTAAAATGTATTGGAAATGTTTGTTCAGCGTGTGGAACGCTCGCAGAGCAAGTTACTCGCAATCCAAGGTTTTATTGTATAGCGACCTTGTTAATTTGAACTACTGTGGGTGAGATAACATTAAAGTACCAAAGATTTAGTCTTTTTTTTTAATTTTAATTTTCTTTTGTGAGAGAGAGAGAGAGAGAGAGAGAGAGAGCACATGCAAGTGGGGTAGAGATGCAGACAGAGAGAGAGAGAGTCTTAAGCAGGCTCCATGCTCAGTGTAGAGCCTGCCACGGGTCCTGATCCCACAACCCTGGGATCATGACCTAAGCTAAAATCCAGAATCAGATGCATATTCTACTGAGCCATCCAGGCTTACCCGTGAAGGTTTAGTCTTTAGATTTCTTTTCTTTTTGATCTATGCTTACTTACTTCTTTGATAATCTCATCCTGTCCAGTACTTTTAAGGAATATCAATACACCATTGACCTCCAAATTTGTGCCCCTCGCACTGATGTCTCCCCTGAGTAGCAGGACCTAATCTCCATCTCCATGTGCATCTCTAATAGGCATCTCAGACATCAAAATCAACCCAAACTCATCCAGTCTACATTCTCTGCCTTCCTCCATCTCAGTAAGTGACACCACTGTTGCTGCAGCTCAAGCCAAAAACCCCTCAAAGTGACGCTGGACTCCTGCCTTCCTCTGACACCCCCCTCCCACCTAATCCCTCAGCCAATCCTGGTGTCTCTACGTCTCAGGTCTAGAGAATCCCGCCCTCTCCTGCTGCGTCCTGTGCCCTTACCACCT
>NC_043702.1:168506162-168507371 GCF_006229205.1 Suricata suricatta
AGGTGGTAAGGGCACAGGACGCAGCAGGAGAGGGCGGGATTCTCTAGACCTGAGACGTAGAGACACCAGGATTGGCTGAGGGATTAGGTGGGAGGGGGGTGTCAGAGGAAGGCAGGAGTCCAGCGTCACTTTGAGGGGTTTTTGGCTTGAGCTGCAGCAACAGTGGTGTCACTTACTGAGATGGAGGAAGGTAGAGAATGTAGACTGGATGAGTTTGGGTTGATTTTGATGTCTGAGATGCCTATTAGAGATGCACATGGAGATGGAGATTAGGTCCTGCTACTCAGGGGAGACATCAGTGCGAGGGGCACAAATTTGGAGGTCAATGGTGTATTGATATTCCTTAAAAGTACTGGACAGGATGAGATTATCAAAGAAGTAAGTAAGCATAGATCAAAAAGAAAAGAAATCTAAAGACTAAACCTTCACGGGTAAGCCTGGATGGCTCAGTAGAATATGCATCTGATTCTGGATTTTAGCTTAGGTCATGATCCCAGGGTTGTGGGATCAGGACCCGTGGCAGGCTCTACACTGAGCATGGAGCCTGCTTAAGACTCTCTCTCTCTGTCTGCATCTCTACCCCACTTGGATGTGCTCGCTCTCTCTCTCTCTCTCTCTCTCTCTCTCTCTCTCTCACAAAAGAAAATTAAAATAAAAGAAAAGACTAAATCTTTGGTACTTTAATGTTATCTCACCCACAGTAGTTCAAATTAACAAGGTCGCTATACAATAAAACCTTGGATTGCGAGTAACTTGCTCTGCGAGCGTTCCACACGCTGAACAAACATTTCCAATACATTTTAGCTTGATAAACGAGCTATGTCTTGCAACATGAGTAGTGTGTGAGGCTGAACATCACAAGATCACAGCTCAGCCAATGGTTCTTCTCTCTCTCTCTCTGCAGGATTGTGAATGATCATCCTCATGCTTGGATTCTTGGTGTCAGGCCATGGTGTTTGACAGAAATCAGTGATTTTTCAGAACATTGGGAGGTGTCCACAACTGGCACTAGTGTATTTTTGTCACTTCAGAGCGTTTGCGTTTCCGTACAAGAGTGAGCTTAGGAATACTTTGCTTCCTTCTAGGTCAGGCTGCCTGCGGATGGAGACCATTTCCTCTGCTGCCTTAGTGCCAGGGACATTCGACACAGCCTATGACAAGAGTTTATCAATACTGTACAGTAGCCAACATCCGTTAGTGATGTGACGT
>NC_043702.1:168507471-168541903 GCF_006229205.1 Suricata suricatta
AACTTTATTTGTAATAGCAGAAACCGGAAGTCATCCAAATGTCCATTAAGAGGTGACTCAGTAAGCAAATGGTGATGGATGCATACAATAGAATATCGCATCACAATAAATAGGGCCGGACTGACATGCAGGAATGTGGATGAATCTCTAAAATCATTATGTTGAATGAAAGAAGCCAAACACAAAACAGTATACACTATATGATTTCAGAAAAATTCTAGAAGATGCAAAATAATTTACGGCATCAAAATAAAGATCAGTGATTGCCTGAGGCCAGGGCAGAGAAAGACCTGGGTTGCAAAGAGGCTCGGAGAAGTTCTAGGAAAGGATAAAGTGTCCCGTGTCATGACTGGGGTGGTGGTTTTGTGAGTACACACATCTGTCACAACTCATCTAGTCGTGTGTTTTAAGTGGGAACAGTTTATTTTGTTTAAAATGTACCTCAGTAAAACTACTAAAAGTTGAAGAGAAAAATAAGGTAATTCTAAAGCAAAGAGGTTGTCTGGTTGTTACTGAGAGCCTAGCACTTGGTACATGACCAGCACATGGGAGATGGTCGATCAGTGAGGAAATAGTTCGGTTAATACAAACAATGCATTCGTTTTAATGGATATAGAGAACTTTGTATCTTGCTGAAACAGAACACATATTTGTGCAGTTGGCCACAGAGAAAGTAGACTCCAAAACTCTTGTAAGAACAATACAATAAAACTAGAAAATAACAAAAAGACAATGGCAAAGATGTAATCAATTGAAGAAAAATGTAAACACTTATTTCAAAGAGGAAATACATGAGAAAAGGGAAAGGAACAAAAATATGTAAATGCAGAAGTGATAAAGGTGTTATAATTACAGTTAAGACCGCTTGGGGGGCTTAGTCGGTTAAGCATTAGACTTCAGCTCAGGTCATGATCTCATGGTTCATAAGATCGAGCCCCATGTCAGGCTGTCTGCTGTCAGCACAGAGCCCTCTTCGGATCTTCTGTCACTCTCTCTCTCTCTTTCTCTCTCTGTCTCTCTCTAAAAAATAAATATTTAAATATTTAAATAAACATTTAAAAAGGTAAAATATTTTTAACTATATAAATTATGTAATGTAGCAATTTGGAAAATGTAGCTGAAATGGACACATTTCTAGAAAAACAAAATTACCAAAACTTCATCCAAATGAGAAAGAAAATTTGAATAAACCAATATTAAGAGAGGATATTGTATATGCTGTCAAAGATTAGAAAAGGTACGGGCAAAACAGAAATTATAGCCCAATACCATTTGTGAATTTAGGTACAAAAACTCCAAATAAAACATTAACAAAAAGTCATAGAATACATTAAAAATCATTCATGATCAAGTTGAATTTATTCTAAGAAGGCTAAGTTGGAGAAAAAACAGAAATAAATGATATTAGTTGTGCCATTTTTGTTAAGTGCTTTATTTTTTCACAGTTTATTTATTTTTGAGAGAATGCATGCATACAAGTGGGGAAGGGGCAGAGGGAGGGAGACACAGAATCCAAAGCTGACTCCAGGCTCTGAGCTGTCAGCACAGAGCCCGATGCAGGGCTCGAACCCACGCACTGTGAGATCTTGACCTTGGCCAAAGTGGGAGGCTTATTCGACTGAGCCCTGGGCGCCCCTATTAAGTGAATTTAAAAAGAAACTATTGGGCTCCTGGGCGGCTCAGTCAGTTAAGCGGCCTACTTTAGCTCAGGTCATGATCTTGCAGTCTGTGAGTTTGAGCCCCACGTCAGGCTCTGTGCTGACAGCTTAGAGCCTGGAGCCTGCTTCCCATTCAATGTCTCCCTCTCTCTCTGCTGTTACCCTGCTTGCTCTCTGTCTCTCTCTCTCTCAAAAATAATAAACTTTAAAAAATAATAAATTAAAAAATAATAAAAAAATAAAAAGAAATTATTTTTCAATGGTTTTTCACCTTAAATATGGTCGTGTTATTTAAAAGAGAAAAAAAACATTGAAAAATGATCCTAAAAAAGGATCTAGTAAAAGTAAGCATCAATTCAAAACAAAAATTCTAATTAAAATAGGAATAGAATGAAAATCTCAAAAAACAATAAAATTCATGAAATAGAAATCAACAACAAACACAAAATTATGTGATAAAAGAGTGGATGTATTTCCCTAAAGCCAGAAATGAAAGAAATGCCTGCCACCATCACCAGTTGAATAATATTCTGGAATTAATAGCTAATGAAATAAAAGAAGTAAAAAGACATACATATATTCGAAGAGATTCAACCAAAATAAAAACAACTATTAGAACTACTAAGAGAATTTAGAAGTGGCTGGATACAAGATTAATATTAAACAGCTTTCTTTGATACTAACATTTCAGATGCAAACTGTCATTGAAAAAAGTATTCCATTCTTGCACATCATCAGAAATAGTATAAAGTATCCAGAAATAAATATGTGAGGAAACATGTAGGATTAACAAAGACCAGAACACAGATTGTACATATTTTTTGTAATTCTGACATTTATGCTTAGTTCTTTTGGCATTTATTTTTACCCAGGGTACAAGGTAGGAATTTAGCTTCTGTCTCCTCAAAATAGGAAAGTAGCCTCTGGTATCTACCCTATCAATTCCCCATCATTTTGAAATATCACATTGATCACCTAATAAAGTCACACGTATTTGACCTTTTTTTCTAGGCTACTAACACTATGCCACTGAGTTGATATTTTTAAATATATTTCTGAGCTGAGAGTATAAACATTTTTAAGAGAAAATAATATTTGTTAGTTGATTCCAATCTACTGGTTAATAACCGTCCTGTAAAACATAAAAGAAAAAATATTGGCGTATCAGGAAACAGACCTCAGAACTTGGGAGTCAGGTGGTCTTTTCCATTTGAGATGCCCTGTGCGCATTTGTCTAAGTGTCCATTCTTTCACTGTCAGCACCCCCTTCCCCAACCTTATTTTTGAAACTGTTATTAAATACAATGAGAAGTTGATCTTAACAGAAAGTTCCCACCTTCCGTGTTCACTGACCTAGTTTGGAGCACAGCAAATTGTTGCTCAGCTTTTAAAAACTGGCGACTCTCTCCAGGGGGTTTTAAAATACTAGTGCCAGGTGCTGCACATTCTGCAAAGGCAGGGTTCAGCATTTCTTGGCTACTCCAACTCTCCCCTAGGCTGAAGCTAGCAGTTCTGCCAGTCTGTCCCCAGGGTAGCTAGGGGTCCCACCAGGAAAGAAAAGAATCTTGCTTATTTAATTTTGATTTGCTTTAGAAAGCAAATACACACACATTTTCATAAGCGCCTATGAGGACTCATTTGTTAACCTAGTAACTATTTCATTGCGTAAATATATGTGGGCATCATCCTTCCTGTTTCCAAGGAGATTTAACTGTAGCCACAGATAAAACACATGCAGATCAGAGAACTCTCTTTTATACATCTGATGGGAACTTTTTCGGTTTTGACCAAGGATTTCAAAAACTTTCCGTAGGAATTACAGGTATAATCTGGCATTCTGAAAAGTTACAAAGGTCAAAATTGGACCAATTTAGGTTGAATTTAAAAGCAGGGGGAATCATGCACAGTTTTTAAATGAATACTGTAAAATGTTCACCAGTTCAATGTATCATTATGTTAGCTTCACGTTCTCTTAAACATTGCTTTGGACCTTATTTTCAAAGTGACCGGGGCACCTGGGTCGCTCAGTCAGTTGAGCACACGGCTTCCGGCTTCCGGCTTCGGCTCAGGTCATGATCTCATGGTTTGTGGGTTCAAGCCCCACGTGGGGCTCTGTGCTGACAGCTAGCCCAGAGCCCTGTCTTCGGATTCTGTATCTCCCTCTCTCTGCCTCTCCCTCACTCATGCTGTCTCTCTCTGTCTCTCAAAAATAAATTAAAAAACATTAAAAAAAAAAAAAACCAAAGTGACCAATAGATTAAGAAACTCATGCACAGGTCTTGTCTTCAGTCACTAAATTTAGTTTTTTCCAGAACTGTTTTTCAAGCAATAGTTGGATTGATCATTAACAGTTAAAAAGATATTTTTAATGTTTATTTTTGAGAGAGAGAGAGAGACAGAGTGCAAGTTGGGGAGGGGCAGAGAGAAAGAAGGAGACACAGAATCCGAAGCAGGCTCCAGGCTCTGAGATGTCAGCACAGAGCCCAACCTGGGGCTCGAACCCAGGAACCATGAGATGATGACCCAACCCTTAACCGACTGAGCCACCCAGGTGCTCCCAACCATGACTAGTTTTCAGGGGGAAGAGAGGAGGAGCCACCAATGTACTTTGGACCAAATTCCTGTCATATGGAAGAGGGTTCAAGAGTGTTGTGAATGACTTTCTACTGCAGGTGGTTCAAGGTCATAGGTATTTGGGGAAGATGAAACCCAGTGATATTTGTTTTGAATCATGATTATAGACCACGGATATGCCTCATTCGGAAAACAAACTGACAAAGTAACATAATCCAGTGTAATTGACCTGCTTACTTTATTTTATTTTTTTTTAATTTTTTAATGTTTTATTTATTTTTGAGAGAGAGACAGCATGAACAGGGAGGGGCGGAGAGAAAGGGAGACACAGAATCTGAAGACAGGCTCCAGGCTCTGAGCTGTTAGCACAGAGCCTGACATGGGGCTCGAACCCACAAACCTTGAGATCATGACCTGAGCCCAGGTGGGATGCTTAACTGACTAAGCCCCCCAGGTACCCCCAGCCTGCTTATTTTATAACATCTGCTTGGGGAAGGGGGGATTCTGATATACGTAACAGTCCACCCGACACAAACTTTGAGCATTAAGATACCAGTGTTAATGTGAGAGCAAAGAATTCGGTTTGGCAAGTTGACAAGTATTATGGGATATATATCATGTCCAGGAACCATGTTAGGTGAAAGAGGTATAAGGGTATAATTCCAACCATAAGACATTTACAGACTAGTGAGAAAGACAAAGAAATATATAAAAATATATAATATATTTCTGATATAAAGAAATAATCTCTGTATAATGTAACAAGTTAGGATCAAAAAAAAAGCTGCAAAAATGTAATGAGAAAAATAATGTAGCAGTATCTAAGGTAAAAGCCAGACTCCAGAACCTGGGCCTCCTAGGTATAACCTTGAATGTCTCCAGGCCTCAGTTTTCCCATCTGTAAAACAGAGAATACCACAATTTGCCTTGAAAAATTTTTTGTGAGATCTTAGATGAGATACTTTATGTGTGATGTTAGCTTCTTAGGAGTCCTTAAATAAATAGTAGCTACTGGCAATACATGCTATTAATATAGGGAACATGAAAATCAATGCACAGCTACTTAAAAAGGAAAAACAAATAATGTGTATAAAGAACCCACTCACAAAAGAATAAACTCAAATAGCTAATAAGAAAAGAACGTCATTCCAACTTCACATATAAAAATTTTTGTTAAAGAAGAGTAAGATGCATTTCTTGGCCATCAAATTGACAAGTTATTTGAAAGTAATATTTACCCATGGCAAGATGGTGGTAAAATGAGCTGTTTGGGGCCACACCAGTGACTTTGCAGAGTTGTAATCTTTCTGAAAATGAATTAGTCAGTATGTACCCAAGGCCTTCAAAATGTTCCTCTGGTCTTTAGCCCAATAATTCTACTTCTACTTTGAAGATGTCCATTACACTGCTTTCTATTACAAAGGTTTTTCAAAACAATCTAGATATAAAACAGTAGGAGAATGGCAAGGTTTCATTCTACATCCACAGAGTAGACTATCATATAGTGATAAACATAAATCTTGGCCAGAGATTTTTTACTATGATTCTGATCAAAATGTTAAGAGGAAAGAAAGATACAAATTTGTTATAATTGGGGTCCTCCCTAGCATGTAGAAGTATGTAAGTATCAGTAAGCTATTGCTGTATAACAAACCATCCCTCAAAATTCAGTGACTTAAAATAGCCATTATTTAGCTCATAATTCTGCAGTCCGTTCACGTGGCCAATTCTTGTTGTCTCCGTTCACCTGTCTTGGGTTTGTCTGGATGTCTTGATGAGCTGGTCATCTGGGAGCTGGCTGAAAGGACAGCTGCAGCTGGAATGATTCATCCATTCTCCTAATGTTCTTTTACCCTTCATCAGGCTAGCCCACGGCGTATCAGGGTTCCAAGAGAGAAAGCAGAAGTGTACAAAGCTCAGAACTGGCACACCATCACTTCGGCCATCTGCTGTTTTCCAAATAAGGTTACAAAGTCAACCCAAACAAAAGGGCGGGAAAGTAGACCTCACCTCCTGATAGAAAGAGCCTCAGAGACACATTGCAGATGACAAGAAAAGAGGCAGAGGTGGAGAACTGAGGAAGTTTTAATAATCAACCCATCACCATATACCTAGAGAATGGTTTGAAAGGTAACACTAACAATACATTAACACTGTATTTCTAGAGTGGCAGAATTATCAGTGATTTCCAGTGTTTTGCAATATTCCATTTCTTTTTTTTTAATTTATTTTTTGAGAGAGAGAATAAGTGAGCAGGGGAGGGGAGCAGAGAGAGAGAGAGAGAGAGAGAGAGAGAGAGAGAATCGTAAGGAGGCTCCCTGCTCAGCACGGAGCCCAATGTGGGGCTCAATCCCCCGACCCTGAGATTATGTCTTGAGCCCAAGTCAAAAGTTGGATGCTCAACCACCTGAGCCACGGAGGCACCTCCAATTCTCCATTTTCTATGAGCAAACTTTACTTTTAGAAGCAGATAGAAATTAAGATCAAAGGTGTATCTCTACTATCTGTGCATCAAGTGCTGCGGGCCCTGGAGGCGGTGGTGGGATCTTGGAGGAAGAGCACGGGGCACAGCCGGGGATGGAAGTCAGAGGATTTGGCGAAGCAGAGGAGGGGGGACTTTGAAGGCAGGGGAGTGGGTCAGGGAGAGAGCCCTGTGTAGGTGGAAGGAAGGGAACTGAGGGGAGCAGGGGAGTCAGGTGAGAAAGTGGTGCAGGGGAGTATTTTGTTTTACTGACTGGAAGTGAGCTAGGAACGTTTAACCCCAGTCCTTAGAAAGTCAGAGTTGGATCACCTTGAAAGGCAGTTCTCTTCTAAAGTTGTAGAAATATTAGGGGCTCCTGGGGGGCTCAGTCAGTTAAGTGTCCACTTCTTGGTTTCAGTTCAGGTCATAATCTCATAGTTCATGAGTTCAAGCCTGACATTGGGCTCTGTGCTGACAGAATGGAGCTTGCTTGGGATTCTCTTTCTCTGTTTCTCTCTGCCCCTCCCCTGCTCGAGTGCTCTCTCTCTCTCTCTCTCTCTCTCTCTCTCTCTTTCAAGATAAATAAACTTAAAAATTTTTAAATATTAAATGATTGCCACGTGGACACTGGTGCTAAAGAGGAGAGTTTGCCTTCAGCTGAGATCAAAATTCCCAAAGAACAAGGGTCCACAATCTATTTTCAGCCAGCCACCCCCTTCCCCTTTGGAAGTGTAGAGAATCTGGGCAATTGCCTGCTAAGGAAGCGGTTTAGAGCAGGATTAATCAGCACCTGCTGATTAAATTTTGGGCTATAAAATTGTAATCTAGCTGTCACGGCTACTGACAGTAGTCTATGCTATGTGTTTTCCAATGAAGTGCTTAATTAAAGGGAATGCTTAGATACGGAAATTTCTAGTTCCCATCAATCAGCTAGTTGTTTATGACTTTCAGAGGACCCTTCCTGGTCCCAGTGGATCGTGGGCTGTGGTCTCTCCAGGAAGAGTATTCTCCCGTGCAGAAGGGCACCCGGGGTGACTCAGTTGGTTAAGCATCTGACTTCAGCTTAGGTCATGATCTCACAGTTCGTGGGTTCGAGTCCTGCATTGAACTCTGTGCTGACAGCTCAGAGCCTGGAACCTGCTTCGGATTCTGTGTCTCCCTCTCTCTCTGACCCTCCCCTGCTTGTGTGCTCTGTCTCTCAAAAATGAATAAGCATAAAAAATTTAATTAAAAAAAAAGAATGTTCTGAAAATCAAGTTCACAACCTTATTAGTGCCTGACGTAACCACAGGAAGGAGACACAAGAGAACACAGCAAACTGCCCGGCCAGCTGACAAATGGATGGAAGGTCACATGTGGAAATCCAGTCACCAGGCTCTCAGAAATGCCACCTCACTCAGCAGGCTGTCAGCCCTTGTCCCTTCTTGAAAAGTCCAAGCAAATGTAATGTAGGTATGCTGCCAGGGACAGCCTGCCACTTAGGAAAAGCTCAGGGAAGCTTTTACTGCCTTCACTGTCTTTCCGTGGCTTTCTCTGACCCCAAGCAGAGACCATAGAAACAAGGGCACTCTTCCCGTAATGGCGAATGACTTTAATGAGGATGGCTACATTTAGCAAATAAAAATTACAAGATGCCCAATTCAATTTGAATTTCAGATACACAATAAGTATAAATGTCAGACATATTTATCCTACAAAATTGCTTGTGGTGTATCTGATATCCGGAGTGAACTGGGCATCCTGTGTTGTATGTGCCAATTCTCACATTAGGTGTTTGCCAGGCTGGCACAGCCCTTCGGTAGAGAAGGGGCGGGGCTATGAATGGGCGTCGGGGAAGCCAGATGGGAAGTCAGGTGTCCAGTGAGCACAGCTTTGGGGCCCCTCCTGCTTTCCGGAGCCCCGCCTCCCCCAGATTCTCTTTCCTCCCAACACCCCGGTGTGCTTCAGTTGGGCAAGTCATTGTGCGGATTTCATTATCTTCCCAATGATTCTGCCAAATTTTATGTAGCTTTCCCAGAGAGAAATAAGGCTTGTTTAAGCAAAACTGGCTAATTTGCTCATTTGAGAGCCAAAAGTTTGTTAGAGTCACAGTAGCAGCTTTGGGCTGCCCAGCCCAAACGTGCAAGGATATTGGCATTAAAAAAACAAAACAAAACAATGAAGACTTTATGAAAACACTGAAGTATAAACTGCAAATGAGAATATTCACTTCAAGGAACCTGACCGAAGAGTCCCCGGACATCAGCTAGAGCAACTCTAAAATAGAACTTGGACATTGCTCTTTGATTAGAAATTAGAAAAAAATATTCTTCAGCTGGAGGTGGCCAAGATGAAAGTAAGAAAAGAAAAAGCAAAAAACTCTGTTCTAGAGGCAGCCAGATTCCTCTTCAGTCTAGTCCTAATTCTGAAGTGTCCACCTTGTATTATGCTCTGTCCCCACCGCACTGGGGTCTCTCTGGTGTGAAGTTTCCAAATAGTAAGGTGCTCATTAATTGATGAAGAGTTTTCTGAGACTCTGTCTGTAGTTGGGCATTGTTGGTTCTCCGCTTTAAGACCTGAGTGTTTTCCAAGAGTACCGCGAAGGCTGTTTGCTCCTTCCATTGCACTCTGCCAAATGTGTGCTAATTACTTCCCACACCAGGAATCGCTTCTCTGTCTGTCTGCTTGGTGCGGTCGCTCAGCATTCTGGCCCATTGGATTGCCTGCAAGCTGTGGAAACAGAGGATGTCTGTCCCCCCTCTTGGGAGAAAGTGCTGTTTCCTATTTGGGGTCTGATCTGAAAATAAATTCCCCACAGAGCAGAAACACTGATTTCGCTCAGGCATTCTGCCACCAATTATTACTGAGCACCTATTATGTGCCAGGCACTCCATGAGGCTGCGGAAATAGACATGAAAAAAAGCAATATGCTCCCCACAGCCCAATGCAGAAGGCAGATAGTTTTCTAAGAATGTCAATAATGTTGAGTGTTTTTGATAGGAAAAGTACAATATACGTGAGGATTCCACAGGGGGCTTAACCTAGGTTGGACAAGCTTCCTGGAGGAAATGATGTTTAACCTGAAAAGCAATTAGCAAATATAAATGAAAAATGTGTGTATATTGGGGGAGGGTGGGCACTGAAACAGAAACAACATGGAGCAAAGCCCCGCAGGAGAAACGTGGAGGCTGATGCATCATCACAATAACCAGGAGGTCCACAAATATTTAGGAGGTGTCTACTGTGTACCAGGCATTGTTCTAGATCTAGATTCTAGAGAACAATGGAGCCTGACAGACATTGAGGAGAACCTTAAATCCTAGCTGAGAAGGACATTAAAAAAACAGGAAAACAGCAAGATGACCTCATGCATGGATCAGTTCACTGAAAAAATAAAATAATGACTTTGGGTTTGGGTGGGCTCAGAGTAGAGCTGCTTTAGCCAAGGTGGTCAGGGAGAGAGTCTTTGAGGAGGTAACCTTGGCAGTGAGGGGGTGCATGTGGAGAAGAAGCAGCCATGTTAATATCTGGGAAGGGCAAGAATGCCATGATGGAGAAGATCAGCAAGGGCCCTCAGAGGTTTTCTAGGAGTTTTGGCTTTACCCCAAGGGTAACGAGAAAACAGGTGAGTCTGTTACAGAGATAAGTAATGTCATTTGAAATAATGATTATTTTGGCTTTGCTCTAGAGTCTAGATCGGAGAGGAGCAAGACAGAAGGTAGCAGCAGGTGGTCCAAGGGATAGGAAAAAGGATTGTGTCCACAAACATTTAGAAATGAGAGTTGGTTGTCTTGTTGACTGGCTTATACAGAAGATAAGGGAGAGAGAGGAGGGAGGAAGGCATCTTTTTTTTAGTTTTATGTTTTTGTTTTGTGCAACTGGGTAGCTTGTAGTACCATTTGCTAAGAAGGGGAGATGAAAATCATGAGTTATATTTTTGATGTGTTGGAATGGGGTTCCTGTAGTACATCTATGTAGGAATGCTCAAAAAAAAAAAGGCACATGACTGGGTCAGGCTCAGAAGAAAGGTCTGGGTTGAACATGTAGAACTGGGAGATCTTAAAAGAGCAGATAAGAAAGCCAAGGGGAAGCATGGGGCATGAAAAGAGGGCCTCAGACACAGCCCTGAGGAGCACCAGCTGCAGCTGCATGGAACCACATGCAGGAGCATGACGTTTCTCCATGTCCAACATTCTCCATGCTGGACACCCTCTAAACAGGTCTCCTGGCAGGGATTAAAAGCCTGGCACAGCTCAAGATGACTGTCACTTTGCAAAATTTATTATATTCTAGCATAAAAAGGCTCTTTGATAAGCACGGTACAACACATGAAACATCCTGCTTGATAAGAGTTGTGTATAGGAGGTCAAGGACATGAAGAAGATGCCACAAAGGCCAAGGATGTGGGTGACCCCCAACCGTATTGGTAATAAGCACAGTAATGGGTGATGGAGCACCTCTATGCCAGGCACTGGGCTGGATCCTGGAGGTCAGTGAATGAGCCCAAAAGATCACAGATAGAGGTGGAGTTATGGATGTAGAGAAATAACAACACACCATTGTACCACACACAAAGACAGGGTAAAGGTCATTGAGGGACACAGAAGAGGGAGGTAGCTGTAATGGTCTGGACCAGTAAGGAGAGGAAGTGATGCACTTGACCTATGGGTGCGGCCCAATGACCAATGCTAGGACAGAGACCGGTGGTACCAAGCCTTATTGGGGTTTGCAAAGATAAAGCCCTTAAAATTCTTTATGGTTCACGAAATACTTGTGGGCTGGGGGTATTTTGAACCTAATTTCAAACATTACAAAAATGAAAGCCTTCTATGGCCAAGTCATTTGACTAAACATCAGCTCACTCTTAGCTGGTCCATGTCAGGAAACCGAAAGGGGTCTGAAGTGGGAAAGCCAGGGACTGCTGTCAGGAACTGCCAGGAATTTGCTTCCTGTACTTGGGATACCCGTGGTTGTTCAACTTCTCTGGCCCTAAGTTCCTTCATCTGTCATCTAGGTGGGTAGCCTATGAAACACTCTCCACGTGATGAGAACGAACATGACGGTGTCCTCAAATCAGACCACCGCACTCAGGAGATGGCCCAGAATACCCTACATATTGTAGTTGCGTTCGGTAACACTGATAGATATTTTCAGACGTATCTTCAGGACAGGCATCCCATTTGAAGGGCCTGAGACTGGATATTGTATTTTGGGATATCCCTTGATATACTCAAGTTAATTAGCAACATTATCTGTGCCACCGTGAGTAAACTAACTGAAGAGAAAGTATACTCACTGAATAGAAAAATAGAATGACCAAAACCACAGTATTGGAGGAGCAAGTCCTAATTTCCATCTGATTGTTGTGGATTAAGAAAACCAATATGGAGAACAGGATCCAAGTTGCCTAAAGTTGGGATTAACTAGCAGAGATTATCCAGAATCAGTAATAACATTGAAATTCCCCAAGGGTAAGAGTTGTTTCTAATTCTAACAACATAATGTCATTTAGAGTCCATTGCCGTTTTGGCTGAAGCTATGATTTTAACACTAAATATGTCCTTCACATTAATTTTTCAGTCTAGACTTTGCAAATAAGTGAGAGCATTTGTTGGTTAACCTCACGTTACTTTCTAGTTACTTTTGCTGCATTAATGGCCTGCTCAAGTCAATGGTTTTAGTCACAAAGACTAAGCATAGGGAAGGAGGTGATGCCAGGTTTGAGCACACTGGAAGAGTGACAAGGGACCAGCCAGTTCGTCAAGATGCCAAGCAGTGAGCAAAGAGAGGGGATTTGAGACTGACTGGAAGTTGTGGCATTCGGTGGAAGGTCTAGCAGGCATTTGGGAATCTAAGGGCTGGACCCTGGTCCAGATGTCCCTCACACCGCCCTCCAGGGCGGTGGAGATGGGCATCTTCTGAGACTTTTTAAGCAGAGGGAGCTCAGATCCAACTGTTCTGCCCTAGGGAGTGAACGGGTGTGTGTTGGGGGAGGTTCAGAAGTGTCTAGATGGTCTCCCTCACTGTCCAGCTCCTCTGAAAGATCTTCAGGAAGCAGTGGAAATCATGCAGGAAGACCTCATTTCTCCTGAGCACTGAACTAATTTTCTCCTCTGGCTGCCTTCCTGAGCCAGGAATTCAGATAAATGATGGTGTATTTCTTGTTCTAACAGGTCAATAATGTCGACTTCCAAAGGACAAACCAAGCATGTTATCCAGTATACAAATGAATCAAGCATTTTATAACATTCTGTTTTCCTTTTAAGAAAAGTATTTAACTGGGCGCCTGGGTGGCTTAGTTAATTAAGTGACCAACTCATGATCTTGTGGTTCCTGGGATTGACCCCTGCATTGGGCTCTGTGCTAACAGCATGGAGCCTGCTTGGGATTCTCTCACTACTTGCGTGTGCTTGCGCGCACGTGTGTGTGTGTGTGTGTGTGTGTGTGTGTGTGTGTCTCAAAAATGGATAAATAAAACTTTTTTTAAGAGTATTTATCTTTCATGGGAGCCCGGGTGGCTCAGTCGGGTAAGCGTCCAACTTCGGCTCAGGTCATGATCTCACGGTTCATGGGTTCGAGCCCCGCGTCGGGCTCTGTGATGACCGCTAGCTCAGAGCCTGGAGCCTATTTCAGATTCTGTATATCTCTCTCTCTCTGACCCTCCCCTGCTCACACTATCTCTCTCTCTCTCAAAAATAAATTTAAAAAAATTTTTAATTAAAAAATGTATCTTTAAGAAATATGTCAGTTTAGTACATTGTGAATAATCACGAACATGCTTATAACCATCATCACCGGACTTGAAAAAGAAAACCTTAATACAATTGAAGCCTTTACAACAGCCCTCAATGCGGACCAGGCAGGAGGCAGGAGGCACCACCGCTTTCTAGGAGCCACTAATCTGAAATGGATTCAAGTTTCAAATGGAAAGACAGGCAACTGCCCTGAGGCAGGGATGTGGTCCCAGTACTTCCAAGGCAGCCATAGCCCGCCCCCCACCCCTACTCCTGGGCCTGGATTCCCCGGAGCCCAGGCGGTCTGGAGGCTGGTGCGATTTTCTCCCACCACTGCACAAATCCATGCTGCCAACTAACGCCAGCAAACTTTAAAACTCTACAGCAAGTAGGCACAGTTTAGTACATTTTTTTAAAATTCCAAATTCATTACCATAAAAATGAGCCCCTTCTCTGTCACAGCTTGCAAATTCTCTCTGACATTCAATTGACTGATCAGCAGACCTGTGCTTTACAGGAGACTTTTTGCCTTTCTCTTTGATCTGATTTCCCCCGATTTAATAGACAATTATAGGTTCTTTAAATCCCAAAGGTTCAGAGACAGCAAATAATTACCAGTAGCAATTTTAGAATAAAGCCAATCTGAATGAGTTCAGTTAAATTATGCAATACTTAGCGGTAGCGTTTTTTATTTTAAATAAGGACAGCAAACCAAAACCCCAAACAATCATTATATTGCCTCCAATTCCTCTCAACAGCTGCCTCTTCAACTTCTGACCTGTTTGTAAAAATCTGCACACCATCCACCGAAGGGATACACACATGATTGCAAACTTCTGTTCTCAGGACATTAAATAAATTATTTCTTTAAGATCATACGGCAGATCTATAATTAATTAAACCCACCATGATATTACGGCAAAATAATTTAGCTTTTCTAAAAAGGCAAATGTAATTTGCCGATCCGGTATTTGGAAGAATGCTTTGCCCAAAATCAATTCCTTTAGTTTCTAGAGAATAGAAACTAGAGGTAATCTCATTTTAATTATATCTCTTTATTGCTAACAAAGGAATGATTTATGCAATTAAATTAACTGGCTAGGAAATTATTCTCAGCTGGGCTGTCCTAATTCTTTGCTTTCTGAATTGCAGGCTCTTACACTTTCCTATGTAGATTAATTTTCCTGATATGCAAACAATGCCTCCGTGTTCGTCTTTTCCTTTTTTCTTTCTTTTTTAATTCAGAAGTCCCCTTTTCTTCTTGCCAAAGACATGAGTAATATTTGTGGAGCTGCCGGGCTTTGACTAGTGTTTTTTTTAATGTTCAAAAGATGAAAAAGATCTTTTCTTTCCAATCTCATTATTACAGACCAGAGCAACGTTGGAGGATTTTCTTATCTGTGGCCCTGCAACAGCGGCAAAGACACAGAAAAACTGAAGAAATGTCAAAGGCTGCAAAACTTGAAAGCGGCTTCAGTAGCCCCCAGAAGTTGTAAATTAGCAAATGCTTCTAGAACCTTCTTTCTTCAGAGCTTCCCCCTGTCCTTTTGTCCTCCACCCTCCATCCTAGGCCCAATTATTTCCTACAAAGTGCAACCAGGTGAACGACACGTTGTAACACCACCAGCCGGAAGTTCGCATTTATGGACTGGCCTCCATGACGTGAGAGCACTGACGTAGGCAGGGGGCGTGGGTTACAAAGGAATTCGAGGCCACTTTTTCTGTCCCTAAATAGTTGATGACCCTGGAGGCAATTTGTTGGTAGAAATTTCTTTGAACTAAAATCCATTCCTGTGTGGGTGGGTTGAAGATAGAATGATGGCATTATTTAGGACCTACGTTAACTTAGATTACTTTTAAATACTCCGTAGATTTTGTTATTGGTTCTTTTAAAATAGGATGAGGTGAGGTGTTGCTACATATATGGGCCGGTGCTGTTAAGAAAATGACAGAAGAGATTAGGGTGCTTTTTCTCTTGAAGCCAGAAGTGTGTGATAGTAACACGCCTTCCAGTACATTCACCTTTATCTGCTGGACCAGGGCTTACACCCTTTCTCTGTGAAGATAACGGAGTCCAAGCTTGTCTGGCCCGTTGTGTGACAAGCCAATAGGTTGAGAGGCAAGATGGTGGCATAAAAAAAGCAACTTTATTGGGAAAGCCAGCAAACCAGGACATGGTGACCGATCGTGTTGTTATCCCAAAGAACATTTCCTCTGAGCTTGAAATTTGAGCTTCTTTCATGTCAGGAAAAGGGGGAAGCGACGGGGGGGGGGGGGGGGGGGGGGGGGGGGGGGGGGGGGGGGGGGGGGGGGGTTGGAGTGAAAAGGTGACTGACATCTATAGACACCCAAGAAGGTTGTGTAACTTCTTTGTCCTTGGTCAGTGGATCTCTCCATACAGGAATCTGGTCACAGCGCTCCTGTAAATCTTAGACATACTTAGTCATTTCTGTACCCACTTCCTTATCTCCTCAGGTGAGGTAGGTTGTGGGTAAACAGTAGTTTTTGCAAATCTCAGCTGTAACATGCAGGGCTAAGCAGAAGTTTCTAAGCTACAGGTCACAGCAGCATGGAGAATAGAAGCAATATGGAGTCAGACATGCTTAGGTCTGGACCCAGGGGCCATATCGTGTCTGTCACAACTGCTGAACTCTGCTGCTGCAGCAGGAGGGTAGCCATAGACACTATGTAAGTAACGCATGTGGCTGAATTCTAATAAAACTTTATTCACAAAAGCAGGGAGCACGCTGGTTTGGCTTGTGGGCTGTGGTCTACCACCCCCCACACTACCTCCTATTGGCTGCTCTCTCTTTGATGACAGAGCCCTACCCATTTCAAAACTCAAAATCAAAAGTAGTTACTGGGCCCCAATATATACAAGGCACTATGCTAAGCCCTCAGTCATGAATGATAGTTTACGTGCAAGGACTCCACAATCTAGTGGATTAAATTTTTTAATGGATGTAATGGATCAAAAATTACAATCCAATGGAATAAGTACTACAATGCAAGTTTTTTTTTTTAATAATGCTATGGGGAGGGGGGCACCTGGGTGGCTCAGTCAGTTGTGTCCAACTTTGGCTCAGGTCATAATCTCACGGTTCATGAGTTCAAGCCCCATGCCAGGCTTTGTGCTGACAGGTGGGAGGCTGGAGCCTGCTTCGTATTCTGTGTCTCCCTCTTCTCTGTTCCTTCTCCAATGCACTCTCTCTCTCTCTCAAAAATAAATAAAGATTTAAAAAAATAAAATAATGCTATGGGGAGAAGAAAACACAAAGACAAGCCATAAATGGAATAAGCATATACCTTACATAGTTTTTTTGCAAAGCATAAGATTGACAAAGGATGGTGTCTGGACTTAAAGTGGGCAGGGGGAAAAAAAAGTAACCAAACAGAAAAGTGGTCAAAAAATTTGAACAGTAATTCACCAACGAGGGAATATAAATGGTCAATAAACATATGAAAAGGTGTATATCTTCGCCAGGAAAAAGAAAGATAAAAATGAAAACCACACTGAAATGTCATTTCGCATTAAGGAGTCTGATTATACCTAGTGATGAAAAAGATAGGCAATCTCTAGAATGGACAAATGTCACTGGCACTAATAGAAAACGGCAAACCACTTTGGAGAGCCTATAATTCTACTCTTTGGTATATATCCCCAAAATGTCACTAGGTGCATAGGAAGAGATGTGTAAATAAAGTGTCATAGTGCATAGAACATTATAATAGCAATAAAACAAACAAACAAAAAAGAAAATGATCTAAAAGTCTTGCATTGGGAGTATGTGATATAACCATACAGTGAAATATGACAGCAGTAAAAATGAAACCAGGGCCACATATATAAATATGGACATAGCTCACAAATATAATGCTTATCCATCAAGGAATATTGGACGCCTCCTAGGTGTCAGGCACTGTTCTAGGTGCTAGGGATAAAGCCGTGAACAAAACAAATTCATTACTCTTAAGTTGTTCCCAGTAAGTGAAAAAAGCAAGCTGCAGAAGAACAGATATAGTACATCATTCAACATTATGCCCATGTCTTGTTAGGGCTGCTTCAAACAGCCGGTAAAAATAGAAAGAAATTCATGGAAATTATCAGTTTCAGCGTAATGGTTACCTAAGAGCAGTGAGGGGGTTTGTCATGGCGGCGCTCTAGAAAGAGCTTTGATTGCATTCATGTTTTTTCTCTTTTTTTAATTTTTTAACATTTATTTATTTTTGAGAGACAGAGCACAAGTGGGGGAGGGGCATAGAGAGAATGAGACACAGAATCTGAAGCAGATTCCAGGCTCTGAGCCGTCAGCACAGAGCCTGATGTGGGGCTCAAGCTCACAAACCATGAGATCATGACCGGAGTCAAAGTCAGACACTCAACCAACTGAACCACCTAGGCACCCCCTATGACCCAGCAATAGCACTGCTGGGGATCTACTAAGGGATACAGGAGTGCTGATGCATAGGAGCACATGACCCCAATGTTCATAGCAGCACTGTCAACAATAGCCAAATCATGGAAAGAGCCGAAATGTCCATCACCTGATGAGTGGATCAAGAAATGTGGTTTATCTACACAATAGAGTACTACATGGCAATGAGAAAGAATGAAATCTGGCCACTCGTCACAACACGGATGGACCTCGAGGGTGTCATGAAATAAGTCAGGCAGAGAAGGACAGATATCATATGTTTTCACTCATATGTGGAACAGGATAAACTCAACAGAGGACCATGGGGAGGGGAAGGGGGGGAAATAGTTGGGGAGAGGGAGGGAGGCAAACCATGAGAGACTCTTGAATACTGAGAACAAATTGAGGGCTGAGGGAGGAGGGGGAAGGGGGAAGGGGAGTAATGGTCATGGAAGAGGGCGCTTGTGGGGAAGAGCACTGGATGTTATATGGAATCCAACTCTTGAAAATAAACTATAAAAAATAAAATAAAACAAAACAAAACAAAATAAAATAAAGTAGGTGATGGTATAGGGATGCTGTTATCATATCTCACCATGCAGTAGCCTTGTATATTTCTGAAATATAATACCTTTCTTTTAGAACAACAGAAATGTCTTCACAATCACTATGTAAAGATTTTGATTTTTAACTGTAACAACCAAATATTTAACAAACTAAAGAGTCTGCTTGATATTCTGAATACCCAGAGTAGATTCAACTAGCTCTTGAGAAATGAAGCACGTTATAGAGTTTTCATTATACTGAAACTAATGCTTGCTACTGTGATTTGTATCAATTACAACATAGCCTACTGTTTCTGGGTTTCTGGGCTAGGATCCCATGTCAGATGTTTCTAATTCCTCAGGAACAATTCTCTTATAATCAGAAAAAAACAAAGATGGTAGCCTTCAGGAAAATAGAAAATGAGGAATAATTTTATCTGTAAGAGGGAGGGAAAACTTCGCAGTGGGTGTTCCAAGCCTGACCCGGATTTCTAGCCCTCTTCCAATTATAACAGTGCTGCCTAGCCACACATGCCAATGATTTATTTAAAAGACTTTGAGGGGACATTTCTCCTGGGGTTGAAGGAGGCTGAACAGACTGGGTGCGCCTGCTAAGGAAAGTCTACTATTTGGGGCAGGTTATATAACTGCCAAGTCACCGGGACCAGAGGAGGATAGGCTGCCCTTGAGTTTCAAAGGACAGTTGCAGTGAACCAAGACATGGATGGGGCAAAGGGTTGGTGGTAATCCCAGATGGCCACAAAAGAAACATCAGTGGGAAAAGAACGTGTCTGTATTTCCTATAAGGGAACCCAGAAACCGTGCTTCCCAGAATCGAGAGATGGAAGTCTCTGGAATCGCCCTCCTGCCTTGTAGAGTTCATGCTCCGGGCTCCGAAATTCTGGAAATATGGCTAACAAGTATCTGATTGCTTTTGTTAAAAGTGAAAAAAATAAAAAAGTCAGATCTTATTTGGAAGAATTTTTTTTCAGAAAGTGAAAATCTTTACTATTTTTATGTTTTATTCTTTAATTAATTGATTTTCTTTAATTTTTTAATGTGTATTTATTTTTGAGAGAGAGAGAAACAGAGCAAGAGGAGGGAAAGGGCAGAGAGAGAGACACACAGAATTCAAAACAGGCTCCAGGCTCTGAGCCTGACATGGGGCTCACACTCACAAACTGGGAGCCGATGACCCGAGCCAAAGTCAGTTGCTTAACCAACTGAGCCACCCAGGCCCCCCCCCTTTTTTTTTAAATTTTGTTAATATTTCTTTACTTTTGAGAGAGAGAGAGAGAGAGAGAGAGAGACAGTCCAAAGCAGGCTCCAGGCTCTGAGAGGTCCGCACAGAGCCCGACACAGGGCTCGAACTCACAAACGGAGAGATCATGACCTGAGCTGAAGTTGGACGCTTCACTGACTGTGCCACCCTGGCGTCCATTTATTTATACTTTAAATTACAGATATAGAGAAGTTATACAGAGTTCTCGAATACCACCAACTTTCTTGGCGTGTCATTACGTAGTTAAAGTCACAGCCAGAGAGTGCAGCTCCAGCCAAAAGTCCAACATTTGCATTTTTTTTCCCTTTCCAGGTACTGCACTTACAAAACGGGGGTGCTGGAATGCGGTGCAGGGGCTGAGGGAACTCTGTGGCTGAGTGTGTAGACAAGAGGGGCTTTTTTCCTTGAACGCCTGGATCCCTCAGAGGGACAGGTGTGAGCAGCGAGGCGGTCCCCTGGACGGACGCTCTGCAGGGTATGAGAGCATGTGCCGAGCTCTGGCCTTGCCCCCCCCCCCCGCCCACCTTTCTGAGCAGCTGGAAAAAGAACCTTCACTCATAGGAACTCTGGCAGCTTCCCTTCACCCTGGACATAAAAGTGAAGCAAAAAATGTCATCCTTCTCTCTGCTGGCAGAGGCCAGACTAGGTCTGTCCAGGACAGTCTGGGGCCGGGTGACCTAATTTGTTACACAGCCATGGAGAGCTAATACACGGATTGGAGCAAAAGGGGTGACTAACAACATTTGGATGGAGAGGAAGTCTGAGAGTGGACAACGTCCAGGGACCCTTCTTGAGAGCAGGAATTACTCATTCAGTTCTTTCAATCCAGTATTAGACCCAGTACAACATGGACTCTTAGTAGATGTGGTTTGAGTTATGGAGTGAAGAAGAGGGGGAGGGGCCTAAGCTTCATAAAAGTGAGGAAAGCCCGGCCAGGGGTAGGAACGTGGGGCGAACAGGGGCTGCGTGGATAAGACACGTCTAGGGAGGCCAACTATCCTGGTTGGCCCAGAACGGAGCAGTTCCTGGAATGTGGCGTGTGTGGCACTAAAATTATGAGAGTGAGGGAGCCCCGTTAGAGGAACCCTCCAAGGAAGGAGGAAAACTCATGGAAGAACCAGTGGGGGGCAGCCCTGCTATACCTTTGAGTACAGTGAAGTTTCTTCATTCAGTTGTTCACCAAATATGACTTTGCTTCCATTAAGTGCTAAGCTGTAAAGATTAAAAAGTAAATCATAGTCTCTGGCCCCCAAAGCACTGATATATAAAGTTGCATTGGTGACGTTGGACAACTCTTACCTCCCAGAAAAATGCAATAAGTTCAGAGAACTTTTCAAGAAGTATTAATGTTCCCAAAACACTTTTTTTCTTTGAATCTAGTCAAAAGGAAGGTTTAAGCATCTTGGTCCTCTCCGAATCCTCTCTCCTTTGCCCACTGGTAGAGCTGATAGTGATACGTAACCATTGGTCGTGGGTGGTCAGAATCATGAGTACAGTGTGACTTGGTTTTCTGGTTAGATTCTGGTTAGATCAAACTGTAAAATCTCTCTGCATACGTGCCGCAGTCATTCCTGTCGCCTCTGTTTCTTGGACTTCACTAGTAACGGTAGCTCTTTATAAAGAGTGCCAAGAGTTCACTTTTCTCATAGGATTTAACCCTCGTGGCAACCTTGTAAAGACACTATAATTCCTGATTCACAAATGAGAAAGCTTCGGCTGGGTGTCCTAGTTCACACGGCTGGTCAGCTGTAAACACAGGGTTTGAAGGTCTTTCTAAACTACACGTTCTTGACCAGTGTGCAAAATACCTCATCATCAGAATTGCCAACACGCGCCGTGACAAGCGTTTACATATATCATCTCCACCTTGTGAAGGGCAGAGAACCTGGCGGTACGAAGTTGGAATCAACAATGACAGGCTATTAATTTTATATTCAAAGTGTGGTCTGTGGCCCTGCAACCCCAGGATGGCCTCCTTTTTATTTTTTTTAATTTGTTAAGTGTTTACTTATTTTTTGAGAGGGAGAGAGAGACAGAGCACAAGTGGAGGAGGGGCAGAGAGAGAGAGAGGGAAACACAGAATCTGTCAGCACAGAGCCCGATGCAGGGCTCGAACTCACGAACCGTGAGATCATGACCTGAGCCGAAGTCATATGCTTAACTGACTGAGCCACTCACGGGTCCCAAGATCACCTCCTTTTTAGAAATGCAAGGTATCAGGCCCCACGCAGACTGACTAAATGACTATATTTTAATAAGAGAAGAGCTCTAGCCGACTTGTACCCATAAGAAGACATGTAAAAACCCTCACCCAGCTGTGGGTAGATGCCCCTTAAAATCGTGATTCTCCAAATGGGACCCTGAGCCAGCAGCATCAGCCTCACCTGGGAACTTGACTAAAATGCACATTCTCCTGAATCTGAACCGCTGGAGCAGTGACCCGGTTGAGCCCTCCAGGTGATTCTGATGAACCTCTAGGTCTGAGAGAACCTCCCTGATATCATTCTTACACCTGTACTTAGCCTGGAAAGCAGAGTCAGCAGCGACACCCTGTGGAGCCAAGGGACGTTTGCACCTTTTTTATGCATGCACCTGCTTCCTTCTTCTCCCTGGTAAGCAAAACTGTCATGAACTTTGTTCTTTGCACTCAAAATACAAGGCTGATTTCTTTCCCTATGAACTATTGGCTTTAGGGCATTGCGCCCATTGTGGTCAAGCAGACCAGATTCTTTAATTTGGCAAACATTTACTCATTCATGCAGTAGAGGTGGTGCAGAAGATAGAAGGCATATCAGATTGGTCCCCGGAGCGATCTACTGTTATACTTATAGCGGCACGTGCTACCATTTGAGTATCTGCTATGTGCCAGGCACTGTGCTAATTGTCTTCCCAAACGCCCTCAGTCCTTCTGTACTAGAGATGTAGTTATTATTCCCATTTTATAATAAAGAAAGTAATGTGAGGGCTGATTCTAATGCTGATGCTCTTAATCACATAGCAACGGAAGACCATGGGGGAAGGGAAAGGGAAAAAAGTAGTTTCAGAGAGGGAGGTAAACCATAAGAGTCTCTTAAAGACAGAGAACAAACTGAGGATTGGTGGGGACGGGGGGCAGTGGGGAAATGAAAATGGGCGATGGGCTTTGAGGAGGGCACTTTCGGGAATGAACACTGGCTGTTGTATGTAAGCAATGGATTGCGGTTATCTACTCCCAAAACCAAGAACATACCATATACACTGTGTGTTACCTAACTCAACAATATATTAGATTTAGAAAAAATGTAAAAATAAAAATAATTTTTAAATAATAAAAAAAAGGAAACAAAAAAATCACAGAGCTTCGTAAAGCAATCCCCAAGGATCACTGTTATTAGAGTCACTTAGTCACTTGTTTCAAGAGTAGATTCCCAGGGGCGCCTGGGTGGCTCAAGTTGAGAGTCCGGCTTCAGCTCAGGTCATAATCTCACAATTCGTGGGTCTGAACTCCGCATCAGGCTCTGTGCTGACCACTAGCTCAGAGCACGGAGCCTGCTTCAGATTCTGTGTCTCTTTCTCTCTCTGCACTTCCCCATTCAAGCTGTCTCTCAAAAATAAATAAATGTATGGGGCACCTGGCTCAGTTGGTTAAGCGTCCGGCTTCGGCTCAGGTCATGATCTCACAGTTCATGCGTTTGAGCCCCGCATTAGGCTCTGTGCTGACCGCTAGCTCCGAGCCTGGAGCCTGCTTCAGATTCTGTATCTCCCTCTCTCTGACCCTACCCTGCTCGTGCTGTCTCTGTCTGTCTCTCAAAAATAAATTTAAAAAAATAAAAAAAAAAAGAGTCAATTCCCACATACCAAATCAAGGCATGTTTGGCAAATGTTACACTCAGCCTGGGAATTACTGTGTTACACTGTACTGCCTCCACAACATGGACCTTCAAAGGGCCGTGGACTTACCCCGAAATGGAGAGTGGCAAAGATTCCTAAGCAGTGGGGAAAAGATGACCAAGTCTGTACTTCAGGAAGGTCTATGGGGAGGCAGTATGAGTGGATTAGAGGATGGTGGAGATGGGAGGGACTGAGGTGATCAATGATTTTTAGAATGTGCCCTGAGTTATCAACGCCAGTGGCGATCTGGGTTTGTTTCCTCGTTGTATGGATGTCTCCAATTCTTGTCTCAGGAAAAGCGGTTTTAAGAGATGCATGGAATGTGAGCTAGAAATCCGGAACCAAACAGTAGGGGGAGAATTCAGATAAAATCATCCTAAGGGGCGCCTGGGTGGCTCAATCGATGGAGCACCTGATTCTTGACTTTGGCTCAAGTCATGATCCCTGCGATTGTGGGATGGAGCCCCGAGTCAGGCTTCACGTTCAATAAAGAGATTTGGAGGTTTGAGTTTGAGATTCTCTCTCTCTCTTCCTCTGCCCCCCTTCCCAGCTCACACACTCTCTCTCTCAAATAAAGAAAAATCTTAAAAAAAATAACAGGGTCAGATATTGGAGCTTTCTGATGAATTATCCTTGTAGCAAATTTTTCAATAATTTTAAGTTACTGTTTAGAACCTATTTTCACTGTAGATTGTGTCTGAGTTCTTTCTGATATATTTTTTTCAGTTGTTACTATCATTTTAAATTTCTCAGCTTTCAAATCTGAAAATCAAGTTATTCTCCCATTGGTTATGCAAGTTGCGTTATGCCCCCTGGTGGCGGAATGGATAGAAAGCTGAGAGCACAGTTTTCAATCAAAGGACAAAGCCAACTTAACTGAAGTAGGTGGCGAGCCCCGAATTTGAAATGGAATTTCATATAAAACTTTTCTGGTCTAAAAATAGGAAACATCCTGTTAAGCTAAAATCAGATGTATTAACTTTAGCCTGCAAGGTGCATATTTCAATTTCCCTTGCTTTGTCATAAAATGGATTAGCTCCTTGAAATATGCCAGTTGAATTTGGAATTAAATATTTGCTCTACATACAGCTAAGTAGCTGGACTCCTACAAGAGGGCTGGAGTCTAAATACGTACAGAATGTCCTTCAAGGTCAGGCCTCAGTGAGCGTCACAGACACACGATGCTATTTATTTTCTTCGGAGCATTGGTTTCCGTGCGAATAAAGTTGAAAATGTTACACAGCCCACGCAAGTCATACATATTCAGGAAGGCTTGGGGGGTGGATTTTCAAAATTTGTAATGTATCCTTCAATGTTAACAGCCAAATATAGGTTACTAGTGGAACATATGTTGGTGTTTGGTGTGAAAAAAGAGGAGACATATAGGGGCGTCCGGGGGGCTCAGTTGGTCAAGCACCTGACTTCAGCTCGGGTAATGATCTCGCTGTTTCTGAGTTGGAGCCCTAGCTTTGGGCTTTGTGCTGACAGCTCAGAGCCTGGAGCCTGCTTCAGATTCTGTCTCCTTCTCTCTCTGCACCCCCCCCCCACTTTATCTCTCAAAATTAACATTAAAAAAAATAAGTAAAAGAGGAGAGGTAAGTTTCTTGCTGGACTTAGATAAACCTGGCCTCGATGGATACATTATTTGGTCATGTGAGGAAAAAACTGGCAGTTCCTTAAATAAACTAAGTGACTACTAGGCGCCTAACACTGTGCTATCCTAGAAAGTACTAGAGAGGGAGACTGGGGGGAAAGTGCAGTTAGAGACACTGTTTAGCAGAACGTGTGTTATTTTGATAACCGTGTTTGGAGCCTGTTGGTTGCCTTCACGACCCTGCATTCTATTTCGTGCCTGGAAAACGTTATTTTGAGAGGGCTCCACCAGAAGCCAAGGGGTTAAAACCACCTGCTAACTGCTGGATATACAAGTGTGAAATTCAGGAAACAGGAAAAGTGTAATTAAATGCACATAATGCAGTAGCCATTGCATGGATGTTTACCTTGTGATCGAAGCTATGGGTGTAGGTACAAGTTTTCAAGGAAAAGTAAGAGGCTGAAGATCAAGGGCAGAAGCCTAGAACACAAACACTTCATAGGTGAACAAAGAGGGACAGAGAGGTAAAAGAACCAAGAAAGCGGTGTTACGGAGAAAAGAGGGAAAAGTATTGGACAGGTAGAATGTAAGGAAGAGATCTGAACAAGTACCCAGGGAATTTTGATATCAGTAATGTTTTGGTGATCTTAGGAAGTTCAGTACATTAGCATGGAAACAAGGAACAAGGTCATGAAGGGCAGAGAATGAAGCAGGTTCACATGGATAGAATTGGATTTCCCGGAAATTCGGTTCTTTTTGAAATATAATTAACAAATTAATATAATAACTAGTTATTAATTTCAGGTCTACAATATTGTGATCCAGCAATTTATATACCATGGTTAATGTGTGCTCTTAATACCCTTTACCTGTTTCCCGTAACCCCCCTCCCCCTCTGGTGACCAGCAGTTTGTTCTCTGTATTCAAAAGTCTGTTTATTGTTTTTGTCCATTTTTTTGTTTCTCAAATTCCACATGAAAGAAATCATATGTCTTTCTAATTTCACTTAGCATTATACTCTCTAGGTCCATCCATGTTCTTGCAAATGGCAATATCTCATTCTTCTTTATGGCTAATATTCTGATACACGCACGCGTGCGCGTACACACACACACACACACACCTTCTGTCCATCTATCAATGGACACTTGGGTTGCTTCCCTTTCTTGGCCATTCTAAATAAATGCTGCAATTAACATAGGAGCCCATGTAGCTCCCTGAATTCGTGTTTCCAATACCCAGTAGTGAAATTATTGGGACATATTCTATTTTGTTTTTAATTTATTGAGGAGCCTCCATACTGTTTTCCACAGTGGCTGCACCAGTCTACATTCCCACCAGCAGTGCAGAAGGCTTCCTTCTTCTCACCACCCTCACCAACACGTCTTTCTTGTCTCTTTTACTTCAGTTATTCTGACAAGTGTAAGGTGATATCTCAGTTGTGGGGAAAAGAAAAAAAAACAATAACTTAAAGATGGATATAGGTCCAGGGGGTTACATTTTTAAAGATAAAAAGAGTCATGGTCATGTTTACCCCTGTTACCCCGCCTCATAAACTGACCTTTTTGAAGGCTTAAAATTCTACTTAGAAAGAAGCAAGAAAGGGACAGGTCAGCAGCTCAATCTTGTACCCCAACTAGTCCTCCCTGGACACCTAGATTTTTCCAGTCCTCCATCCCAGGGCTTTTTTGTCTCACTGAAAGGCTGGTCTCTACCTACACCAATGCTTTATCATCGCTGACAAAGGCAGAAACACCCGGACTTCCATGATTCTACATACTGAGACTGACTAGCACTGACGTCTGCCATGGCACCTAGGCGGCTCTGCATTGGGCACACTTTACCTCGTTTTCCTCATAAAGACGCCCCGGCGCCGTGAACAGGAATGAAGGGAAACCCCAGCACAGTGGTCTGGAGGCTCCACGGGGGGCCCTACGCCCCAACATGATGACTGGAACAGGTGCCGGTTATAATCCCGACAGGGGAACCACCCACCGCACGGAGTCCCCGCCCAGCAGGGCGAGATGCCCGCTGCACCCCTGCAGGGAGCACCGGCCGACAGTCCAGCCAAAGAGAAACCGTCATCGCCTCCAACTCTTGCTTTTCTCCGACGGACCTGGGGTCAAACGACCCCTCCCGACGTCCCCGTCCTCTGCCGGACTGGCCTGGCGGCCTGCCACAGTTGGCGTGTCCCGAACTGCAATTCTCGCTACGACCGAACAATCCCATCATGCTGGTAGAATACGGACAGTTTTAAGTTTAACAGCGTCGGTGAAGCACCGACCGGCACCCGACCGCCGCACTCAAACTTTTTCAACAATGACTCCAGAGAGGTGGGAGAGCACGCGCTGCACGCTCCAGCGCCGCGGGGCCCGGTTCCAATCCCGGCTCCGCCACCTCCCCGCAACTGCCCCCGTGAGGACGCCCGAGACCCCGACCTCAGGGCTGCAGCATGCTACCCCCTGGAGGCCCACCAGCAACGATGGCGGGCGACACGGAAAACCATGTGTTTCAAATGCACCTGTTTTTGTCTTAGTCCACTCCTTACAAGCAGGGCATGGAGAGCTGCGCAAGCTATTTTAATTGTAAGTTAATAAAAGTCTACATTAAATGTGTTATCTTACAAAGTAACCTATGAGAGCCTATAAACATGGCTGAGCCAACACTACGTGCTGCTTCCAATACTTTCAGAAACTTCCACGAACTGTCCTGCTTCCACACCCGAAAGGCCACGAGCTGCTGGCAGAGACCGGTGCCTGCGTTCATCAGGCCGACGTTCTGAACATGCTCTTCTTCAGTTCGGCCGTTTTCTCCTCGATTTTGGCGCCACAGTCCTCTGCCGCCTTTTCAATGCCCTCATGGTACTTCTCCAAAGCAGCTTTCAAACTCAGAAAGATTTCCTAGGTGGAAAGTGAAACGGAGTAAGAATTGTCCCATGCAGCAACCTAACCTGACAAGTGGCAGGAATTCTAGCCCTCTCATTAACACGTATTAGTCATATTTTAACGCCCCAACGACCGTCTGCGCAGGCCCGCATGTGTACCCACTCGTTTCCAACCTTCCTTCTGCAGGCTGTGTAGACACAAGAAGAAAGTACGCGGCTCAGAGCAAAGCAGAGACGTGCAACGGGGACTTGGATTCCAGGATGTCAGGAGCGGACTTTTAATTGTCAAGGAAAAGGTTTTACTTTGGAGCTTCTCATCTGTACCAGGCAGGTGGTGACGGACACTACACCCCCTGCATCTGGCCGTGATCCCCACGGAAGAGCTACAGAAACAGACTGAAGAAGTCATCGGGAGGACTGAAAATTACACATTAGAGCCGCGTTAATAAAGTCATCAGGTAATTCTACTACAAGCAATAATGAGTTTTCTAGAAACCTCTGTGGATGTGCTAAGAACTTACAAAACAATGAGAGCACAATTTTTATAGATGGAATAAAATAGACGAAGCCAGTAAACCTTCATACATTCTCTCCTCTCTCATACTTTACAAAGTGTGATTTTGACCTTTGTATTCATTTTTCTTGAACAAAATTCTCAAACCTTAGTACAAGAAAAGGGTATACTACGGAAAGAATACACTAAAAGTGGTATTCTGAAAGTTTACAGGTGTTTCATCACTAAAATAAAACAGCAGTCCTTTTCCAATGGGAGGAAAAAGCAGTACATGGGAGTGACGGGTATAATGTTTCTGATTTTAACTGTCCCTCCCATTAACTTTTCCTTTAACCTAGTTTGTCTACTACTGACCTTAGGGTTTGTTTGTTTGTTTAAACGTTTACTTGTTTTAAGAGAAACAGAAAGAGTTATGCGCGTGAGCAGTAGAGGAGCAGAGACGGAGAAAGAATCCCGAGCAGGCTCTACGCTGAGCATGGACCGTGGGATGTGGAGCCTTGATGGGGGGCTCGATCCCCGGACCATGAGATCACAACCTGAGGCAATACCAAGAGTCAGATGCTTAACCAACTGAGCCACCCAGGTGCCCCACTACTCACCTTAATTTACATTCTAGCGTAGATACTATCTGATTTTGAACAACTGTATAGATTATAATTTAATATATTGTATTTCATGGTGTTTCAAAAAAGAACAAAACTAGTTCCAGACTCTGACACCTATGCAGGTTTGAGAACTATTGCTCAAGCTTCAGTGAGGATAAACAGATGCTTAAGGCTAAACACTTTCCCCAAAGCCAGACCCAGATAGTTATTAAATCCTAAAATGAAAATAGAAGAGACTTATTTAGATTTCTAAGATCTAACTGGGTATCAAATTGCTACAACTATGGGATGTGAATCATTAAGAAAATAAATCAAACATCTTTGAAAGCTTTTTTTCTTACATCTTACAGGAAAAAACAAGGTGCATTCATTGCTAGCTTGTGTAAACACCATTTTAAAAAACCTCAGCACACTCAGCAGCTATAGATCAACTTAACTTCTGAGTTCCATAGGAATGTACGTTTATTCTTACTAAAAAGGAAGCTCAATAAATTTAGTAGTAAGACAGTACTCGTGAGAAACTATTAAGAGTGTTTAAATAAAGATACACAATCTAAATATCTGAACTCACCGCTTCAACACCCCCAAAGATACCCTTTCCCTCACGGACCCTCATGGAGCAACCATCCCTGTGCCCAGATGGAACTGCCATAAGTGAGCGACTCTCAAAGCCCATTCCAGGGCGAATCAACAGAAGCAAGCAGACCCTCCTGACCCTCATAGGATGTTAATGACAATAAATCACAGCCCTCACAAATGAGGTTTTAGTTTCCAATTAAATTCTGTATCCAGGGGCACCTGGGTGGCTCCATTGGTTCAGCGTCCAAAATTGGCTCAGGTCATGATCTCACAGTTTGAGTTTGAGCCCCACGTTGGGCCCTGTGCTGACTGCTCAGCCTGGAGCCTGCTTCTGACACTCCCTCCCTCTCTCTCTCCCTCCCTCTCTCTCTCTCTCTCTCTCTCTCTCACTCCCCCTCTCTCTGCCCCCCCCGCTTGTACTGTCTCTCAAAAAAATAAATGTTAAAAAAAATGTTTTTTAATTCTGTATCCAAGTGGAACTTTATACTATTAACACATCTAATTCACAAAAAGAATGTATCTTACTGTGATGGCGTCACTAAATTTTTTTTGACAAAAGTTTTTAATGTTATCAGTAGGCTATTAGTCGACACTAGGCTATTAGTTAACTTTTTTGGCAAATCAGAAATTATACGAAGAGTTTTGACTACATGGGGGTTAGCATCCCAATCCCCGTGCTGTTCAAAGGTTAATCATATATAATATCCATGGGACTTTACAGCCAGTCATTATCTATCAAGTATGTATTAATTCATCAACCAAATAAGGCTGGGTACCTTCTACAAGTAGTCCTGTGAGGAGAATAGAACAGAGAATGCAAATATGCTTCCTGCCCTAATGGAACATATAATCCAGAGCAGACTGGATACCAAGTGCTTAAAATACAGCTCATTCTGTACAAAATTTTAAACACCATAAATATTACTTACCTGCAATTAACTGAAATATAAATGTTAATAGCCATATGCCGCCAGCAGCTACCCCACTGGACGACACAAATCCAGTGACCTGGAGCAGAGCACAAGCGCCGTGGCATTAGAGAGGAGAAAAACCGAAGGTATCTCACAGGGATCAGAGAAAGTTACATGGAAGCTGTACTTTCTAATGATCATAAATGATGGAAATAATTAGCTTAGATCTAAAACCTTAAAGTCCTAGGAGCGCCAGGGTGGCTCAGTTGGTTAAGCATCAACTTTGATTCAGTCATGATCTCGTGGTTCCTGAGTTGGGGTCCCGCATCGGGCTTTGTGCTGTCAGTGCAGAGCCTGCTTTGAACCCCATCTGTCTCTCTGCCTTGCCCCTGCTCACGTGCGCACGTGCACGCTCTCTCTCTCTCTCTCTCTCAAAAATAAACAAACATTTAAAATAAAAGTCCTAGAAGGCAGGGATCATGCCTTCCTTTTTCACAACTTATTCTGAGACAGGTGAAGCGCCGGGCACCAGCAGGTGCGTGGGCCGTTAGGAGGACGAGGGACGGGATGAATGAACTACAGGCAAACAGGGAGCTCCTGTTTTCAAGAGGAAAGTATGACAGCAGTGACATTCAGCAGGAAGAAGGTGGCAGTTACTTCGTACTCAGGGCAGATCTGATGCAGAGAATCATAAGTCAAGGGAGAAATTTGGCAAGGTTTTGGTACAATCCAGGAGCATTACAAAACTATGGGACAGAAGCAGAACAGAAAAGAGTCGTTCTGAACAGTGCCATTGACTTTTAAAAAATCCTAACATTAACTTGGTGACTGGATGTCAGGATTATCTAAACAAAGTCCAAAACTCCCAACTCGTTGTGATAGAAAGTGATGCCATCACGTAGAGACATTTGTGAAGAAGGGGAGTAAAAGGGAAAGAGAGAGAGGGAGGCAGAGGGGAAAGAGAAAGTGGGAAGGCGGAGGGCAGCTGGATGTCATCCGGATGTCACTCTGTAAATGTGATTTTTGCAGAGAAGGGCAAGCCCACGGAAAACACCCAGCAGAGCACACACGGGGTGACTGGATGGAACAGGAAGCCCAGCCGAAAACCTATCTAAATAAAGGTGGTAACTGAAAGTAGAAGAGGGAAGAGTCTCTGGGAAAGAGTATTCAATGAAACAAGGGATGTGGAGACCGCTGGGGTCCCGGAGAACGGCGCCCCGAGTCACTGGGCATCCCCGGCCCATCTCTTCCTTCCCACGGAGGGTGCTTACGAAGAAGGCTAAAAGGAGCCCTTTGTCAAAACGCATCATGATTCGCACAGGATTTAGACCCCGACGGATATCACAGTGCTGTTTAGAACCAATGGGTAGCACAGTGCACACTGGGTATAGGTTAGAACAACTTTGCACCTTCACCTATACCCAAAGTTTTGATCAGTGGTTCTATGCCACCATGAAGAAATACTTTATGCGGCAAAGGGCCCAATTCTAGTTAACATTTTTATTTGGGAGAAAAAGGCACGTTGGTCAAGTGTGCAGGTGACGCTACACCATAAAAACAGTTAAGGTGAGTGATACAAAGATTGAAATCTGCACTGAAGTAAATAAATGAAGCCTTGAAGAAATACTAGTAAAATTCCGAATGAAAAGTGCCAAGAAATGGTTGCATTAAAGCACAGTGGGACATTCTAACTAGGCAGAGCTACATGTGGCAACGACAGGGGTCATTTAATTGATCGCTGGCTCCATATGTGCCCAGGGCAAGAAGCTGCTCTAAAAGTCCCCGCCAGCATTACACTCCGTTAACGGGAGCCCTGTGCTCTGGGACCGGTCACACCATTATTTGGAAGGCTATGTTTAGTGCCGGGTCCTACATTTTAAACAGAATAATGACAAGCAGGAAATGGGGGGCGGGGGGAGGCAGTAAACAGGATAGTAATGAATCTGAAAATTAAGCTATATAAGGAATGGCTGGAAAACTGGGGCTCATTAACCCAGATGAGAAGGCTGAAGGAACCCATGATCATTATCCTCAAATGTCTTAAGTGATATTAAGCAGAGGAGGATACAGATTTGTTCAGAGAGATCTTGGTTCACTAGAGTACAGAAATTGTACTTTCAACTAAAAATGAGAAATAACATTTTCACAACCAAAGTTGTCCTAGGAAAACGGCCCAGGTGGCTCTGGGCTCTGCCGCACTGAGTGCAATGAAGCGGAACCTTCCAGTGCTTCTCAAAAGCCACAATAAAAATCTCCAGTTCGCAGACCCCGTTGCTGAGGATTCTAATTCAGCACATCTGGGGGGTGGGAGGGTTGTGTTTAGTTTTCAGTTCCTCTTGGGATTCTAATACACGGCCAGGTTGGGAAATTTCACGCTAGATGACCATCCAAGTTTACAAAGATTTATGAAAAGCACACTACAGAGAAGGCGCCAACCTAGGCGTGGTTTGACATACGCAGATACACACAACTGCCACTGTCCAGAAACCGGAAGTGCTCTTGGCCAGACACATACGCACCGAACACTGTGACCGCTTCCCTAACTGCTGGACCTGTGAGAACAGAGAAATACTGACTGACTGACTGACTTGGTTAAGAAGTGGGATTAAGTATCTCCTAAGCTCGCTGTAAGCCACATTCTAGAGATAAACAGAGGGCCAAAGGCTGAGTCTTGGTGAAGATCCAGTGAAGAGGCTGGAAAGAGAGGAGTGGAAATGTAGAAAGGGAAGGGCAGGGCCGAAAAAGACAGGACAGCGCACCGGGCAGATGGGGGCAGGGGAAACCCAGCCCTGGTCTTTTCCTTTCTTCCACGCATCTGACTTGGGCTCAGGTCGTGATCTCATGGTTCATGAGTTCGAGCCCCACCTCGGGCTCTGTCCTGACCGCTCAGAGCCTGGAGCCAGCCTCAGATTCTGTCTCCCTCTGTCTCTGCCCCTCCCCTCCTTGTGCTCTGTCTTTATCTCTCTCAAAAATAAATAAAACATTAAAAAGAAAAAGGTAGGAGAAAATGAGCTATCATAAACGCATCAGGAATAGATTACTTCTTTGAGACCTCAGCAGGTAAGAAAGGGACAGAAGGTAAACACTGTTTGGCACCATACTGACATTTGGAAGACGATGCAGAAGTTAAGATGTCCGTCCTCATGAAACGTAGAGCTATATATGAAATGACAAAATAAATACACTGGAACAAGCAAAGAAAAAAAGCAGTAAATAATTTCCAGGAATTGTGATAAAGATGCCTTTGTCTCCTCACAAAGGGACTCGCCTTAGCTATTTCATTTCACTTAACAATTCAAACACATTGAACGCTGATAAATATTTTTTAAAATCCTTTTAGCAGGACAAAAAACACACAGAAACTTTTTAAAAAACATCACTTAAAATCATTATCCACGTTCACTGATTAGAAAAGGTCAGAGCCTTTCTGGAGCACCTGCTCTTACCACCAGGCCGGGGGAAGAACGAGAGGAGAAAAGGTCCGAAGCACACATACAAAAAGCAACCAAGGGTACATGGAGACAGAACCGAGGAACTAGATCAATTTCTGCTTCAGAGAATGGACAAGACGCTGAAAACGAGGCTCACGGGGGCCACCGCTGGGAGCCGGAGAGGCTGTGGGAGGCTCCCTGGTGAGCACACACTCACTCCCCCCCCGCGAGCACACACTCACTCCCCCCCAGCGAGCACACACTCACTCTCCCCCAATGAGCGCACACACACTCTTCCTGTTGAGCACACACTCACTCCCCCCGGGCGAGGACACACTCACTCCCCCTGGTGAGCACACACTCACTCTTCCTGTTGAGCACACACTCACTTTCCCC
>NC_043702.1:168542003-168543701 GCF_006229205.1 Suricata suricatta
ACGCCGGTCCTCCTGACACACGCACGCCGGTCCTCCCGACACAGCCCTCTGTTCTCATCCTCGCTGATGAGCGGCACCGCACAGACCCCTTGCCGGGTGCCCCGTCCACTCCCAGCGTCCCCGGCGCCTCCCGGGACTCTCCGGAAGGTCTGCGTCAGCTGCCTGGCCCTCGGGGTTTTCCTCATCTTCACACCATCCTAGAGCTCAGACCGACAAATAGACACCCCTTCTTGCTTATAAATCCTGATTGGTTGCGTTGACTTCACGTCCTTGTGGTAAAACGCAGAGCCTGAACTTGGAGGACCAAATTGAGAGTGGTGAGTCCGAGCTGAAGAAGTTGAAGGCTGAAGAAAATTCCCTGAAGAGACTGATGGTCGGGAGGAAGGAGAAGCTGGCCACGGCGCAGTTCCGGATGAACAAGCAGCAGGAGGACGTCAAGCAGTACAAGCGCGCGGTGATTGAGTACGGGCTCGCCTCGCTGTCCTGTCTGGGGGGCCCGTGGGGAAAGCTCGGACGTTGTCGCCCCCCGAGTGCAGAGCTCCTGTAACCTCAGAGCGGCACCGGCGTGGCGTGCTAGCGAGGACTTAATTATGCATCTCCCAGTGCTGTGCGGGCAGAGGTGTTTCAGGTCCTGGTTTTCCCCTTTCCGGCCGGCGCGCCTCTGCTTCCTTTGCCTGAAGCCTCTGGTGCCGCCGCTCGCCTCCGTGCACTCACGGACGTGGTCTGGGCTGCGTAGACGAAGCCCCGCCCGTCTTCCCGTCCCGCTGGGCTGTGGCGTGACAGCACCCGTGCTTTGAGAAAAGGTCTTTATTTTTTTTTAATCCAGTAAGAATACTTCACTGAGCATGTTGTTGTTAGTCAGTGTGCTTCCTGTCAGCTCCCATTTGTTTAATGCTTGTTTATTTCTGATGGGGGGCATGAGCAGGGGAGGGGCAGAGAGAGAGGGAGACACAGTGTGAAGCAGGCTGCAGGCTCCGAGCTGTCAGCACAGAGCCCGACACCGGGCCCAAACCCATGAACCACGAGATCATGTCCTGAGCAGAAGTTGGCCGCTGAACTGCTTGGGCCCCCCAGGCGCCCCCGAGACTGTATTTGTGGGGTATGCATCCTGCGTGTGTCCCATGAGGCCCGTGTTTCAGCCGGGACATGGCGAAGATTTCCTTTTTCTCTCGTGCAGATGAAGAAAAAGGGCAGAACCAGTGGATTTTGTCTTTGTTCCCAAACTGCCTTGCAGAAAAGTGGTACCTGTTCACATTCCCACCTGCGGAACGGGAGCGAGCAGCCTGCGGGCGCGGAGCTCAGGGCTCTGCTTTAAGTAATAGCCCTTGGGGGCGGCACCACGCGCAGCTCGCCTCCGTTTGCTGTCCCGTCTCTAGAAGGGGTTAGGTTTGTCAAATCAATGCCGTCACTTTGGAGTCAGTATTAGAGTTTATGTTTTCCTTTCCAGATGCTTGAGTGGAATTAAAATTTCGTGTCTCTGTTTTCCTTTAGAGATTGCAATAAAGTTCAAGAAAAAAGAGGAGCTGTCTATGAGCGAGTCACCACAATTAATCAAGAAATCCAAAAGATTAAATTGGGGATTCAGCAACTGAAAGATGCCACTGAAAGGGAGAGACTGAAGTCCCAAGTGAGTGTGTGCTCACCAGGGGGAGTGTGTGTGTGCTCACTGGGGGGGAGTGAGTGTGTGCTCGCCGGGGG
>NC_043702.1:168543801-168596283 GCF_006229205.1 Suricata suricatta
GGAGGACCGGCGTGCGTGTGTCAGGAGGACCGGCCGGGAGGCTAGGCCAAGGGCGCTGGGCCTGAACCAAGGTCAGAGGACTAAGGAGGAAGGGGCAGCGTGAGGAACCGTTAGAAGCCGTGCGCCCCAATCTTTTCCTGCTGACTCCTGATGGCAGATAAGGGAGCAGGTGCCTGGGGAAGAAACCCCAGGCCACCTCCCCTCCTAACCCCCCACTCCCTCCTAGAAAAATCCTTTGTCAGATGCAAAGTCAGTGACCCCAGGGACAGTCTGGATCACTATGACAGAGTGAAGAAGGAAACAGGAGTCTCACACTTCCTGCCTGAGAAACTTCAGTAACATTGGCATTAGCCCTGGGCCTCCAGAGCACGGACTGTGTCACAGGCTTAAATCTCCTTATAGACCCAGGGACGGCGTTAGGCCATTCAGTTGGGACTTTATGCTTACTGGTGAGATGATCATTTCCAACTGTTAGAACATGTTTAAAATTCCATTACTTTTTTCCCAAAATACACATGGCAATATGCCACGTTACTTAATTTACTATTCAGCTCATCCGGAAGTTAACACAGGCCTTACGACTGCTGTGTTTAGGAAGAAAGCTATTTGGGGCACCTGGGTGGCTCCGCTGGTTAAGCATCCGACTCTTAATCTCAGCTCAGGTCATGATCTCACAGTTCGTGAGATCGAGCCCCATGTTAGGCTCTGCGCTGACTGACCTGCTTGGGATTCTGTCTCCCTCTCTCTGCCCTTCCCCCACTCGTACTCTTTGTTCCTCAAAAATAAAACAAGTATTTAAAAAAAGAAGAAGAAAAATGTCTTGTTGTCTGGCATATACCGGCCACATCTATGATTCTCTAGAACAATCCCGCTTTTCTTTAGGACAACAGTAACAAAAAGTAAAAGTAAATCCAAGCAACTGGAGTAAGCCATTACACAATAAAAACATTAAAATCCTACAGAATACAAACCTCCTTTAAGATGCCGGTTAGTTTTTCCCGGTTATCTGCAAGGTCCTGTGTTTTCTTCTGATATAGCTGCACCTCCAGTTGACAGGAAGGCAAGCACTCGACGGAGTCTCTGTAGATTTCATATTTTTCCATCACTTCTTGCTTTGAAAGGAAAAGAAACCATAAAAAAACCAGTCTGAGAGTCCCCTTTACAAAACCGCAGGATTGTCGATTTGTTTGCTCCTAAATAATCTCTGCACTTAATACGGCAGGCTTAGGAGCGAGAACAATTAAGTTTCTGGGTCAGTAGGCAAGCACCACTACCGACGCGCGTCCAAGTACATATAATTATGCTTCTTAATTGCCAGATGTCCTTGCACAACGGAAAACAGCCACAATTTCACTACATCACTCACTGGAGGGCCTTCCAGAGGTTGTTCACGGGGAGGTCAAAGGAGCTCATGGCTGCTAATATTCAAACTTCCCCCACCTCCTCCTGGGCCGCCGCGCTACCAAGTACCCTCTTCCCGTTCGTCCTCACAGGATCTGTTGCTACAGCAGATTCTTTTTAAGAGATTAATTCGTCTTCTGAAATTAGGAGACGAACATGTTTACTACAACCACCCGAACGGTACAGACTTCCTGTCCTTCTCCCACGAGCCTGAGCCTCCGCCCACCTCATGAACCAATCGGATTTGGTCTTCGGTGAAACCACCTGTTACTGCTCACTTTCCTGCTGTCTCTTTCTTACCAATTTGTAAATGCTTGTGCATCTTTGCACGTCATGGATCTAATCCCCTTTACTTCTCGTGCACCATAAACATGTCCCGTAGGTCTGCTCTTCTCGATAGCTTTTGGATTCCAATCTTAATTTAAAAAAAAAAATCTATCCCAGTTCAAGATTACACAAACTTTCTCCTAAAATTTCTAAAACTGTTAGGTTTTAATCCACATAGAATTTATTTTTGTAAATGGTGCAAGATGTAAAGTCAGCTCCGTTTTCTTCTAAACGAATGGCCTACTGAGCCAGAACTGTTCATTAAGCAAACTATACTTTTCTCTTAAATACTCAGCTCTACTTGTAGGCTTTCGTTTCGGTTCTGGTAGTCTGTCTATTCCTGGGACAGGATCTTAATGGTCAGGAAGGACTGGAACAACAAATCCAGAGATAAGCTAGAAATGTTCCTTTAATGGACCTGAAAAACCCCGCCTCCCCAAGTGCGCCAAACCGCCCGCCCACGGCTGCTTCCGTCCCTCCGCCTCCGGCCCTCTCCCCCAGTACCGCGCCATCTGCTCACGCACGTTACATCCCGCTCCCACACCCCCCTGCAGGTTCGTCGGTGGCACACATTCCAGCACCCTGAGTGACCCGCCTGGTGCTGGCTTCCCTACCACCACCTCGGCCACTCCCCTCTGACGCACCAGGCCTTGTTCTTTGAATACAGCTGCTCCCTTCCACCTCAAAGACTTTGCAAATGCTGTTCCCTCTGCCTCAGATGTTCTTCCATGTACAAATTTAGCAGGATAAACACAGTTTTTCCTTCAGATATCGGCATCAATTTCTACTTCCTTCCCTTTCCACCCCCAGAGTTCCAAGATATTAAATTAAACCACCGTCATTGCATTATTTCAAAAAACCCCATTCTGTTTTCTTGTTGTTTCTCTTTCTGGTGCTTTTTCAAAATATTTCTAGAACAGTTTTAGGTTCACAGCAAAACTGAGCAGAAGGTACAGGGACTTCCCATGTACTTCCTACCCCAACACATGCACACCTTTTACACTTTCATAATACATACTATAATCTGTAACTGTATAATTGGTTATAAACTTAGTACCTTTCTCCATCATGTAAAGTAAGAAGGTCTCATGAGGACATCACCCGAGACAAGGTCTCAAAACTATGCTGCATAATTGAACAAATGTCTTGAAATTGTATTTCCTTTCCCTACACCTGCTTTAGAGAAGAGCTACATTCTAGAGACAAGGGCAAATGCTTAAGAAATAAAGAAGTGTTGATAAACTGGACACCACAAAATTAACACACGATTAAACAAGACTCGCCTGAAAGAATAATTTATATAGAAAAGCATTAAAATGTTTTTTAGAAAGAAAATTTACCCTGGAGTTTTTAAGTTTCTGGACTGTATCTTTCATTTTTTCTTTATAATTCTTTAGCTTCTCTGGAGAATCCACAATTTTTGTTTTCAAACTCTCTTGCACTTCTTTCAAAGAAACTACTGACAATTTTAGTTCATTCTGTGGAGAAAACATATTTATATGTTAGGCATGGTAATAAAATGGGAAGTTAATATGAAGCTAAGCTGAGTTCTAAGACGAGTTCTAAGACTGTTCTTTTTCTTTTTTAATTTTTTAAATGTTTTTTATTTATTTTTGAGACAGAGAGAGACAGAGCATGAGCAGGGAGGGGCAGAGAGAGAGGAAGACCAGAATCGGAAGCAGGCTCCAGGCTCTGAGCTGTCAGCACAGAGCCCGATGCGGGGCTCGAACCCACAAATGTGAGATCATGACCTGAGCCGAAGTCGGAGGCTTAACCGACTGAGCCCCCCAGGCGCCCCTGTTCTAAGACTGTTCTAAGAGGTGTTCTAAGAAGAGTTCTAAGACATACTCTAAGATGAATTCTAAGATGAAAGGCAGCAGGAACACGGACATCTACGCCTGTGCACGCCTAGTGTGTAGCACGCACACGCTGCCATCCAATCGCAGAAAAATTAGAAGCCCGTGAGCATCTGTCAACAGGACATCAGAAGGATTACATCAGTACGATGTGCAACCGTGTGTCACTGTTAAGATGACGGGGCTCGATGGTGACGGGGTAACCATATGCTGCTGTGAAGTGACAGCACGAGGGGCGAGGCAGGAAGTGCCCAGCGCCCTCGGGAACAACCACGTGGCTCTCCCCACGTAGACAAGCGTCATCTGTGACACATACTGAGCTTTCAGGCGATTTTCACTCTCCTCACACATTTCTGGGTTTCCATTTTTTAACAAACAACAGTCAGCTTTGTATTTAAATTGAAAAAAGTTAAGTTAGTTTTGTCTGAAGGAAAAAGGGAGAACCATGGGACCCTAGCAGCGCACAGCTCGAACTCTCCCCCGCACCAATCACGCACCGCCAGCGCTGGTTGTAAGAACAGGAGCTTACCAAACACTTGGTTTTCTCCGAAATATCGGACTTCTTTTGGGAATTTCCATCTTGTAGCACTATCTAAGAAAAAAAGCAAACAACTATTTTCTCTAATCGTTCAAAATAGATATAAATTTAGCCACTCAGCTTTCTCATAAAATAAAGGTAAGAAACAAGAAGAGTTAAATGGATTAGACCAGAATATATATTCTCAAACTTTCTCTATTCATGGTACCACTGTTCCAAAACAAATATCTAACCACTGTTTTATTAAGTAGTGAAATCCAAATAACTGCGTAAGTATTTATGTCCTAACAAGTCAGTAACCCTTTGAAAAGGCAATACATACAAATTGAAAGAAAAAATGTTTAGTCTTAAATAACCACAACCACTTCCAAATTGGATGTGTGTACCTGTTGTGCACTGCACAAACGCACACATCTTGGAATCAGATTGGACTCAGCCATTCTTGTTTCCTGTTCTGTGAGTTTTTTTACGTAGTACTGGTTTTTCAGCACAGCCAATGTCAAAACCCAGCTTTACAAAGACACAAAAGGAAGGTAATGTGAGTTGTTATTGGAACTGTGGACTATCTTGAGCTGCTGGTTCAAACGGGGTACGACAGATGCTGAATACCATTGTTTCCCCTGAAATTTTAAAATATCCTGAAGCGCCCCTGTGGGCGTGCTGTGGTGTCCAGGGTGCCACGGGGCAGTTGGGAACAGCAGGATTAGAAAAAGGAAAATCCTAAAAAATCCTAGTCAACGAGTCGGCATGTAACTCTGACAACACAAGTAACTAACTCATGGTTGACAGAAGCATACAGTCTAAGGGGCGCGAGTGGGCACAGCAGAATACCCTACAGCTTTAGTAACTGAAGGTAATGTGCTCTTACCCCTCCACATCCACACACCAAAAAAGAACGTTGTTTTAAATTTTAAGCCAATGACAGTGAAAATAAAACAAGACCCGCCCCCCCACCCCCCCACACAGAGTCGGGCGGCCAGGAGGGGGAGCTCTCACCCTGTACCATTCCAGCTCCGGTCCAGGAAGCAATCAACCCAGGCCCAACGTTGGCAGGAAGTTCATGGCATCTCCGCCGGAAATCAACTACCCCGACGACCCCACTTCTCCGCCAACCGGAAACCATCATCATCCCCCCCTCCTGCGTTCCTTCCGCGGACTTTCATTCAGATAACCCCCTCCCCCAATAACACTGCTCTCCTTGTTGGACGAGCCCTCCCGCCTGCAGCGGCTCGCTGGTACCGAACTGCACCTCTCTGCTAGTGGCAAATAAACCCATTTTTGCTGGTAAGATTAACTGGCTGTTTAATTTTTACGCTCAGCACAGCTGATACCGTTTTTTGACGAAACTCCTGATTCAGTGATTGCTGCAGTTCTTGAATATCATCCGAAAGCTGCTGGAACTCCGCTTGCTCTTCAGCTGGAACAGAGCTAAACATAGAGAGACAGATTAAAATAACATGTACCAGGTTCTTCACTGCGCAAGGTCAAAGTCGGCCCTGTCCTCAAATAACTCGAATGAAAAAACAACAATCTCCTTTCATGTCTCTGAATTCTCATCCATCCATGGGACACGGGTTTAAAATAGATGACCTGACCTCTACGACATGGAAAATAAAAATCAGATGGGCTCCTTCCACCACCCCATCTCCGTCTGGACCCTTCTGCACGCACCCCTGCCCTTTCTAACCCGGATCCTGATACGAGGGGCCGACGTCCCTTCCTGGTTTGGGGGCCATGCCGGTTCCCGCCCGGCTGCTCCCTCCCCTCTCTCCTGGGTCACCCACCCTTGCTCTGCCAGTCCTGGTGCAGGCAGTAGGCTCTGCCATGTGCACGGCTCCCAATTTCTGCTGTGAGACATAGTCTGGAACTGTGGTTTTCGGTGGTATCGCTTCCCTGACTGCTAGGGAGCTGAACAATCTTTACTAGTTTTAATCGGCTGTTTGCTTGTAATCCTCCATAAATCCCGTTTTTAACCTTTGCCCATTTTCCTAGCATCGTTTTGGCCTTGGTTTGCAGGATCTGTGTATTAGGAGCATTCCCCGGGCTGGTGAGGGACAGAGCCGTTCTGCTGCATGTGCTGCAAACACAGGCTTGCCTGTGGCCTGTCACTTCTCTCTTCACCTGGGTCACGCCAAATTTACCTGTTCAGTTGTGGCCTCTGCCTCCTACCCCATCTCCACAGCCGCCTGCTGTCTCTAAATGTACACACGGGCAGGTGAGGAGCATGCGCCCCTGAAGCAGATCAACTCAAACCCATCAAGAAATCAGAAGGGATTTAGAAAAATCCCTCTGCTTAAAGTCTAGGTATCTGGCAAGGAATCACAACTCCTGAATGACTCTCCTCTCTGAGCGATGAGGCAAAACAAAGCTCTGCTGAAGGAGTAAGACGTTTCCCAGCAGTAACGGACCTGAAGGGACAGAGCGTCCAGCTAGTTACTGGTCACCCACACGAGAAATTCCAGACACGATGCAGGAGGGAAGCTGATGGCTTCACACGACTCAGGCTAACTCACTAACCACAGGAATAGAGTAAAAGAATATGTTATGAACTAAGAGTTAGAAGAAAGGAAAATGAGGTTTTTTCCTTTTTAAAACAGATAACCTCAGACCGGCTGCTATTTAGTGAGAGTGGTGGGGGCACGGGAAGCAGGCCACAGGACTGCAAAGTCCTACCCACCATTCCCTCTGCGTCCGGAAACTCTATTTATCTGTAAATCTCCCACTTACTCAAGTCTCTCCAGTTTCATTAACGCCTCCTGGTGTGCCGTATTTAACTGGTGCATTTTGTCCACAGAAGATTTCTATTAAAGCAAATGTCGTATTAGTGCTTTTCACCACAAACAGTGATGTGTTTAAAAACCATCTACCAGTTCACCCCACAAAATGCTTATTCCCCATCTTTCGCCATCAGAAACACGAACTTCAGGGAGCACAGGCGTCCGTGACGAGTGAACTAGGAGCTTCTGTACGTGTTCACCCGTCGACGCTGATGTCTCACCATAGTCAGGCCCCGCGCTACGGGCCAGGAGCAGCATCCAGAGGACCGAGTTACAGTCCGAGTAGCTCATTCTCCTTGAAGAGTCAGACACGCGCATGGGAGACCACAGAACAACGTGCCACAGGACGAGACGCCGGGACGCCCGGCCCGAGCCGGGCAATGGCTGGGCAGCACGGCCCCGGGGCTTCGTAAAACCGGCAGCCGCTGGAGCTGTGGCTTCAAACACGAGAAATCGGCCAAGCACACCTGTACGTTTCTGTGTGTTAGCAAATAGGCGTGTAAGCTCTGGGGAGTATGTGATGCTGAGGAAGTGGAAGTTTACGTGACTTGTGCAAGAACGCTGTCACGTGGACACTCAGCGTAGCGGGAGCTGCAGGCCTAATTGTCTGGTGGGACTCTGGCACGTTTCTAAGAATATGATAACCCACAACTGAGGACGGATGGCAACGAATCCCACAGATGACCCATAATCTTTGCAAATTCCCCAAATTGTTGACGAAACGAGTTTCCATCTGTGAAAGTGATTTACTTGGCTTGAACCTTATAAGGCAGCATTAGGGAAGCCTGATAAACATAACATCCTTTTAGGCCATTCTTTAGGAAGCAAATATAGACCTCAAGGATCTCAATTAAATAAAGGACAAATGGCTCCGTTACTCTTTCTCTTTCCCTTTCGTTTCCTAATACAGGAGGAGGCGGCTCGGCTCCCAGATGAAAACGGCGCGCCCAGCCCTTGCTCTAACGGGCTCCAATCGCACAGAAAGCCCTTCGGATATATGCTTTCCAGTCGTTAAAACCTGCGACTTCACATAAATATCCAAGTCAACGGGGCTCGAACAGCCCTGCGACACTAAGATCCCCGGGACAACGATTTCAGACCAGGCTAGCCGCTCCCAAACCACGCTGCCGGCCTGGGGTGCGACCCCGAAGCATATCCAGGTCTTACATATTGCCAAAGAAACTCCATGTATGTCTCGCGGCACGCCTCTCGGAAGTGAATAAAGTTGATGATGCCACTTAGAAACCGACTTGTTCGTTTTGCCTCTAAAACAGAAAGCGAGACTCCTTAAATAAACCTTCGAGGCGATGTGAAAATAAAAATTCATCCTCTCCCACCATACTTGGCCTGTAGCATATAGAATAAAACTGAGTAGGTGCTATCATTAGCCAAAGTGCAAAAAACTGTGCTCTAATATAAAGATCAGGATTATCTTTGCGTTAATAACTACAAAAAAAAGGCAAATCATTTCTGGCTGACAGAGAATGACAGGGAACTGATTTACTCCCATATTAAACACCTAGGAAACCAGACAAAATATATGAAGCAACAGATTTTAGACACCGGATGACAGGCACCACAGGACAGCGATCCCCGGGACAAATGGGTGACCCCTGTTTACGCACCAGGCTGTTACTTGGACTTTTGGGGCTGTACCGCGGGGAGGGAGGGCACCGGCAGAACTCATGGTCCTGCTCAGTCACAGAGATAGAGTTTGGAGTTTGGAGAGGCCAAGGCAACTAGAATTTATGAGTTCTAGAGACCTTGGCCTCTCCAAACTAAACTCCATCTTCCTGACAGCCTTTATTCTATAAGTATACTGTTTGTTCAGGAACACAGAAAAACACATTAGCATTATAAAGAAAAGATTTTAGTGTTTACTTATTTTTGAGAGACAGAAGACAGTGTGTGAGTGGGGTTGGGGCAGGAGCAGAGAGAGAGGGAAACACAGAATCCAAAGCAGGCTCTAGGCTCCGAGCTATCAGCACAGAGCCCAATGTGGGGCTTGAACCCATGAACCGTGAGATCATGACCTGAGCCAAAGTGTGAATTAACAGAATGAGCCACCCAGGCGCCCTGGGAAGAGTTCTTTTTTAAAGGCCCGAATCAAACTTTTATACTTAAAAAAAAAAAAAAAATCTGAAATGAGAAGTACACCAGACAGAATGAGCAGGAGATCAGCCGGAGAGACAGATATATTAGTGAAAATGGAGACAGGACAATCAAAGCTATCTAACAGGCCAGAGAGAAAGAATAAGCAGAGCACCCATGAGCTGAGTGCATCAGGTAGCGTAACAAACGTGTCATCGGAGCCCCACAGGAAGAACTGGCAGAAAACACTTGCATCAGACATCTGAATATTTTCCAGATTTGATAGAAACTAGAGACATAGCCAAGGAAGTTAGCAAATCTAAGTTGGGTCGGGGGCAACATGACAAATAGAAATTCCCCAAAACACGCATTATACTCAAATTGCTAAAAACATGTACAGAGAAAGTCTTATAAGCAAGTAGACGGTGGAGAACCAAAAGAGAGTAAGTCCAGGCTACATAAGCAAGTGGTTTGGACCTGCAGATTTACAAAAGAATAAAATTCTGGTAATAGGACGTGAAAAAATTCATCCTTAAGAATGGGATACACTTTCTAAAGCCAATTTCCTGTAGGTTTTTTTTTTACATTTATTAATAAAAAGGTAGCCTATTAGATTGAAGTCAGATATTAAAAACCGTTTTAAACTCCCACTTACTTGGATACAGAATATCAGCAATCTCAAAGTCATTCACCCGACAGATGGGCAGAAAGGAGTCCCTTGGAGATGAAGCGGAGAAAGAATACTGTAAATTATATATAAACCATAGGATATCAACATTTTATTTTCAGAGAGATTTCTGGAGATGTTTCTCAATGTCAAAAGACCAAGCCAGAAGCCGACTGCCATGCAGAATCCTGTGTTTTCTGTACACTGCACGAGTAGTCACACCACACCAAGGTAGAAAATGCCAGGGCATAAACTCTAATAAACAACACACACTCTTAGAGGTACTAGGACTCTTCAAGGACCTGAAACACTCCAAACAATGTTAGATTCACAACATCTTAAAACCTCCATCAGAGCGGAATTGAAAGTGCCACAGAGGGAGGCGGTCAGTTCTATTCAGAGGAAGTCCACAACTCTGAATGCACCGACGGAGTGGGGAGGGAGACGACAGAAATTCTTTCTCCAAGAAATTCTGTCATTAAGAAAGCTTCATGTAACGTGCACGTGAATGTGGGAAGTCGCAGAAAACAAAACCACTCTACTCACAGATGGATAGATAGATTGCTGACCGGTAGGAAGCCCTCCATGATATGTGGGTACGTGACCTCGGAGTTCACTGGCATCTAAATGGGATACAATCACAAGTCTACGTTATACAGCGACTAGACAAGATGAGAACGATCTTCAACCTCCACATAATTTTAATCATAAATTAGGATTGAAATAATCCTATGATCATTAAATTCTTAAAACTTGGCCGACAATAGAGATCCCAGCACAAAACTAGAGCTGTTGCTGATATTATAATGCTGGGTTCACGGCAGGTGCTCAGTCAAGATGTTTTAAGTGAATGAAGCGGTGAAGGGGTAAGGTTAGCACTTCGTAGGTATCAGGAACTAGGCTAAGCATTTTTATATATATTCTTTTTTAATTTTTATGAGATCCCTAGGACAGTGTGCTACCCCTGTTTTAAAAACAAAGAAATTAAGCCTCGGCAAGGTTTCATAGCAAATAAGCAGCAAAGCCTTTGATTTTTTAAACAATATGTAATCATACTGGTGAGACTCTAAAGATATTACATTTTTAATAAAACTTCAGACAGTGCCCTGAGGACGCAACAACAACAAAATCAAGAAAAATGACCCTTCCTACTAGAAATATCTAAGAGCACAGTTGCCTTACTTCGATTCTTTCCAATCTTAGCGTGTATCTTCTCCCGTTTGGGGGTCCCTCCCCAGAAGAGAACGGGGCCTGTGAAGACTCCGCTGTGTTCACTCCCGTCCCTACAGACAAGCTGTGAGCACCTGCGCGGTGGCAATGATCCATGCCACCTAAGCCTTTCACCTCTGTTCTCGTCTCACTAAAGCTATCCACAGAAACCACAAGAATGCCTAAGACTCTTCTGCAGGGGACATTCATTCTACATAAGCTTTGGCTTTGTTAATAATGAAGTCAAGAACCCCTTATCCTGAAACCAGTCTGCAATGCAAGCAGGAGAAACACCCCAGAAGAACGTGATTTTGCCTCCTCTGTAACCCACCATGTAAAAATGCTCCAGTCGGATCCCGTACACGATCTGCAAGGCCCTCATGTAGATTATGTGCAAGACTTCGGGCTACGACAGAAACACAACCGGTCACACTCAGACGCAGGGCTCGGACGCTGCATCGCTACCGTCATTGCCATCCGACATGGTCGCCAATGGATGCGGAGAAGAGAAACAAAATGACTCTGTTTCCCTTGTAGTAGTTAATTTTTCCAAATTTTAAAGCACCTCTACACTTATCAGTTTGCTCAGATGTAGCAGGAGGTCAGTGAGATCAGACTGAGAGCCAGGACATCGATCCAACATAACAATCCATCCACATTCGGGCAGGGAAGAAGGGCTACACCTTCAAAACAGACTGCAGACACGTGGCAAAAATAATGGCACACTGAGGGTGTATTTTTTTTTTCTTTAAATAAAGACCGTGGGCAAACTTAGTTCATGCTTCAGATGTTAAGGTTTCCTGAGATGTTACAGTTTAAGGGAACACCGCCATCCTGGGGATACGAACATAACTGGGTAGCCAGGGATTTTTAAAAGTTTCCTAGTCTAAAACAGACAGCAGTTGCCAAACGTTGGCCTGTAGAACCTGTTCTGATCTATATTCAAGTTCATTTCTTCGGAGCGTATTCATTCCCTTTTAAAGAATTAAAAGGGCACTGAGATCACAAAGTTTGAGTTCTACATCCTTAAACCAGGTTTTATGATGTTATCACTTCAAGACCAACACAGGAAAATGGAAGGAGACTTTGGGATTTTCTGTGACACATAAATAGTTCATTCTTGCATTTAATAACTAAAGAAATAAAACTATGCCTGTCATAACAACTCAATCCCCCCTTGGGGCACGATGCAAGAAAATTAATCTGCAAGCTTCCAAAGAGAATTGTTGCTAAACATTTTTTTGTGGCTGGAAACCACCCAGAACAGGCTCCTTCAAGCCCTACCAATAAATGATGCGCTCAGACCATCACTCCAATGATAATAAAAAATTTAATATACCTTAATACATTTATGATTTAGGTTTTTTAAGAAAACCACCATATTATTAAAGAATCGGATTCCTAATGGAAATGTAGAAGTCACCCCACGGATAGACTTAGCATCATTTTAAAGTTACAAGAGGCGAGAGATTGCTTCTGGATTAAAGTAAGTGGCGTGGGTCCGTGCCCTCCTCCAACCCTGTGGGCTGCGGGCCCAGGAAGTTTCATCTGTATTTAAATGCCACCACCCACACGCAGATCACATTTTACCTTTGGATTTGGATAAAGATCATTCTTGGAGAGGTTTTTACCATCAGCTCCTGTTAAGATTTTGTTGCGAATATGAACCACAATCTCCGCTGCATTGTATCTGGGGAAAGACAAAGTTTCCATCCTGGGAAGGTCCTGCTCGGCGGAGTCTGAAGGAAGAAAAAGCAAAGATCAGTAACCTGGCGAGAGCAGCCCATCTCTTTATCCAGGAACTGATAAACAGGAGTAAAATTAACAAGCCGAGGCTGAATATTCATTGTAGCGATAACAATCATCAAACACGCCAGTAAGAGACACAAATTACATATAATATAATATATATTAAATTACACATCTACATTATAAGTGTGCATATATGGGTCCTAAAATAGCTTTTATTCTGAAATGACTCCGTCATTCTCTAAGTTTCCCACTGCTATTCTCTTTCATATGGGAAAGAGGACTTTGTATGAACATACCTGAAAAAGCATGTTTTTTTCTTTAAATTTGGAGGGCACAGAGTTTAACAAGTTTGGTCCTGAGAACTAATCTTCAAAGCAAGATATAGAGGCAACACTATCAGCCGAAGCTATATATAAACAGTAGCAACGGGGGCAGATGGATGATAAAACTGAAGTCTGACCTTATATCCTAGTCAATGTACCCACAGTGATACGGGTAATTAGACTGAAGATGCACACAGGAGAGGGCGGGAAACAATACTGTAAGAACAGAATGCTGTTATCGGAAGGAATTCCAATCGCCAGAGAAGAGAACTTTACAACACGTCCCCCTCAAGTACCCCAGGGGTACTGCCAACTGTGACCCCTAGATCAGCAGTTCTCACACTGTTGCACCCGGGTCGGGGTCGGGGGGTGGCGGGGGCATCTGGAAACGTCTGAGGACATCTTTGGTTGTCCGACTAGAATGGGGTGCTACCGGAACCTAGGGAGCAGAGGGCCAACGTGCTGCTCAACAACCAAAATGACCGCGTAAGCCCCCCAAGCAAAGAATTGTTCAGTCCAGTTGTCAGTCACCCGAGGTTAAGAAAGTCCGCCCTGCAGCCGTGCATTTAGCTAACGCCCGCCGCAGTGCATTGTGACTGTGCGCGCAGAACGGACACTGCACTTTGGGCCCTGGGAGGCTAACACTTTTTCACTTTCTCTGTATTTCTAGCTCTGCCCTGGAGAAGAGCAGCAGTAGTAACAGCAAGAGGAGCACCAGACAGCAGCCCGTCTCCGTCACTCTGTTAACTCACCGATTTATTCCATACAGATCCCCCACTCTGTAAGGGAGTAGCGTAATTCAAGAGATCCCATGAGGATTATATTCAGTTTTGCAAACAAACTGAAATGACCCACAATTCCGGAAATCCTGGAAATCCAGTTCTTTAGGTTCCTAATGTTTCTTGGACGATTACAGTTAACAAGAAACTTCGGTAATTTGCCTAAACTCTGATAAATGTGGAAAGCCATTCTGAAAGATGATTGACAGGTGGCTTTCCACTTCTGCTTGAACACCTGCAAACGTCACAAAATTCGCTAACCCTCAAGGCAACTTTTTCCCACTTGGGTCTGGCTCCACTGATTAGATAACTCTTCCGCAGACTGTGCAGAAATCTGTTCATTGTAACCTTGACCCACAGGCCCTATTTCCGGTCAATGCAACTAGAAAGAATACACCCATCTGTTTACATGACACCACTTTTAAAAATGTGAAGAAAGCTGTCACATCTCTGCTTAGCCAGCTCTTCTCTAAGGTTAAGTATAATTTAAGTATAAATTAAGTTGCTCCTTACATAATATTATTTTGGGAACTTTGCCGTTCTACTCCCTTTCCTCTACAACAACTATTTTGTCGATGTCTTCTCAAAATGTAATGCTTAAACCAAACGCAATACTCCAGATATGGTTTGCCTAGAGCAGAATATCGATGCAGTAGCACTGGCCACTGCTGATCTAGTCTACAACTGTAGCACTTACTGTCCGTCTGTCTGTCTCTCTCTCTCTCTCTCTCTCTCTCACTCACAATCAACTAAGAACTCCCAGAATTTCTTCGGTGTGACCCACTTACGCGAAGCCGGACTTCTCCATGTTTTTCTTGGAGAATTATTTGAACCTTAGGCAAGGATTCGCACTTCCCATCACTGAACTTCATAAATTCGAGCTTTCGTTCCATAGCCCGCATCTTTCTGACTCCAAATCCTGACACACTTCACATATTAGGGGTCCTTTTCGGCGTACATACACATTCCACATTTTCCTCTAAGTCACAGATTTAAAAACGATTGATAGAAAGACTTGGCAACGAAGGACTGTAGAAAAAGTCACTTTCCCAAAACAAGCTGCATCTGAATCAAAGATTATTGTGCTAGAGGAAGAGCAGGTGTAAAATACTTTCACAATCACTGTCACACATCCTTCTCTGTCTTGCACTCTGTTATCAGATTAAACCCATAAACATCAAATGTCCCAGGCAACATCTTTACAAAAATACTTCAATTACCCTACCCACCACATAAATTCAAATTTTAGTGTTGGTTTCTGAAACCTTCCAATATTTAATAGGCCAATGACTTTTCTGTTTCAAGTTAATCACCTCCAAGATGTCTCCCAAACTCCCAGCGCTTCCTTTTGGAATCATCTGCCATATCCAATTCCAATTCCAGTTCCGATTCACTTTCAGGCGGTGGGGGAAAAGGCCTTCCAACTACACAGAATGAGCTCTCTCTCGGGATAAAGTGTACAAATGCCCTAATAATCTATGTAGAGTGACCTTCAGACCGCTTAGCAAAGAAGCAGAGATTAACTGCTAATTCTCCCTCCAGTTTCTTAGGTTTTTGCAACACCAAGACGCTGAGCCGAGTAGATATTGACAGAACACGTCTCAAATTGTACACACTTCGTTTTGCTAAAACAAACTAGTTTGTGGAAATCAAACCTCCAGGAGGCACAGACTAGAAACAAAAACAAACAGAAATGACTCTCAACCTCAACAAAGTAAGTACCGTGAAAAGTTTCCTAAACTCATTCAGAGAAAAGGATCGTCCTACGCATGCACAGCTCTCTTCCTTCGACTTTTGGATTAAGGATGATCTTTTTGCCTTTCTTGATGTTGTGGGTAAGCGGTGTGTGCTTCTGTCGGAAGCTGATGAGCATCTCAACCCTACTGCCTTCTAAATGAACGGATTAATATATTAATATATATATATATACACATATATATTTAAATGGATTGAGTATATATAAATATAAATAAATACATATGTATGTGTATTTATACGTACATATATATACACTACACACACACACACACATATAAATACAAGCTTCAAGTGGCCAGCTTCAGCTCAACTGTCTTCTCATACAGTCAATGCGGCACCGGAAAATACTCATTCGTTTCGTAGGAACGGGGCTCAGGTTGCTTCTGGGACCAACACCAAATTCAAAGGGCCCCCACCTGCCGGAGGCGGGCTCCCCCAGCCTCCTCCCCAGCTCTGCGAGCAACGAAAACACCGCCCGGCCCGGCGTCCGGGCTCGCGTCCTCCCGCGTCCGTTCGCGTTCACTTACCCGCCAGCCGCCCGCAGGAGAGCCGGGAGCCCCGGGAGCCGCTGCAGCCCAAGGCAGAAGTCAGCCGGCATCAACCGTCGACTCTTTTCAAACTTGCCGCCTCCTCCTGGAAGTCCCGCCCCTCGGCCCGGCCCACTTCCGGCGCGGCGGCCGCGCCGGGTGCCCGGAAGGCTCAACAGACTGGAGGCGGACGGGGCTTGTGTTGCCGGGGGAGCGCACCGGTCTCCAAGCGGAACCCTTTTTACGTGGCGGTGGCGTCGAGTCGGACCTGGAAGCCGCAGGATGTGGGAGCGCCGCGGTTCGTTGCGAGGGTCGGACATTAGGAGGGTGGAGTGGCTGCTGAGTTGCCCCGGACTTTTGCGTGCCCAAGGAGCCCAAAGTTAATAGCAAAAGCTCTCGAACGCTCTCTAGAGACTTGAGCTGAGCTCAGAGTGAGAAGGGAGAGGGGATGTAGGGCTCCCCTCGGGGCAAGGTGAGTCCCAGAGCGATGGTGATAATACCGATATTTTAATACTGACCGTGAGTGCACAGGGTCTGTGCTAAGCCACCTTACAAGGGGGTAACGCAGAGGGCGAATAGATAACTGTGATCAGATGAGGGATCTGAATCCGAGACGTCCTGCAGCTGGCCCAGGTCGGGCATGGTCGTCTGCGAGTAGCACGGCCGGTCTCCCGACAGAAGCCCCCTGATCCGGCGTTCGCGAGCACGACTTCGAGAGGTGGATGGAACCCAGTAGTTCATCCGGTCAAAGCCGTTCACGTTTGCAGACAGGCGAACGGGGGCTTAGTGGTTTGTACCAGACTGTGCAGTAAGCAGCACTGCGTAGAGCAGAACCCAACTCCCCGGATTTTAGCTCCTTCCTCCCTCCGTCCGGGCATCTCTCCACAGTAGCCAGGCTCTGCAGGTGCTTCCCAGCACCAACTGTTCCCCAAACGTGCCCGTCCCCCAGTGAAGGGCACTTCGTACATGATCACAAGCCAAGGGTGTTGCAAACGGGATGAGTTGTTGGTGGAGAAGTCCTTAACGTTTTATGGCGGTTTGGGACATGAGAGGCCATAATAGGACTTGGCGTCCGACGCCAGGATAGAGAATGAGCTGATGAGAGTCGAAATGAGGAGTCTGGACTGAATATAGTGAAAAATAATGCTAGAAAGATTGTGTTGTGATAGAGAAGTCTATACCGATTCTAACAAATACATTTCATAGCAAGTAGTTTAGGGCTAATTTTTCCCTATCTAAGCCTATGTACTTAGGTAAATATCAAAGTCAGACTCTAGTTAAAACTCATAAGTAGATTAGGGAAACAACTTTAAAGACCTTACACTGCCACTTGCCAAATCAAATTTATTACTTGTGCATACACTTCCTCTATGGGAGCCCATCTCCTAAGGGCGGAGAGCACAGCTCTGGAATCAGAGGGATCTGGGTTTCAATCCCTGGTCACACTACCTTCTACCTATGTGGACTCAGGCTAATTGTTTAAGCTGGTTTCCACCTGTTCAAAATGGAGATAACATTCCTATTCGATGTGCAGGGTGACATGAAGATGAAATGAATTAGTTCATGTAAAGTGCCTGGCAGAATTGTAGGCAGTTAAGGCACCTGGGTGGCTCAGTCAGTTAAGCATCCGACTTCAGCTCAGATCATGATCTCCCTCCCGGTCTGTGGATTTGAGCCCCAGACCCCATCAGGCTCTGTGCTGACAGCTTGGAGCCTGGAGCCTGCTTCGGATTTTGTGTCTCCCTCTGCTGCTCGCACTCTCTGTCTCTCTCAAAAATGAATAAACATTAAAAAAAAAATTGTGGGCGCTCAAAAAGTGTTAGCTGTTGTTTTGACTGGTATTATTTATACTTGGTGCCTAGTAAAATATCTTGCACATGGTAAGGGCTTAACAAAATGTAAACTGTTGAGAGTCCAAACAAGAGTGACCTCTATGTAGGCCAAGAATAAAATGGACCGAATGGGGGAGGACAAAACGAGGTGAAGGAGAAGCAAGACAACTCTACAGTATAATTGCTTAGTTGGGGGATAATTTTACCATAGATGTCACAATTTGATAGTTATATTAGAATGAAAAGTATGTAAAGACAAATGGGTATTTTTAAATTCGGCCCAGTTATAAGGGGAAGTATGACTCTTTAGAAGTTCAGTTCTCTTACTGAGCACTGTGAGGTAAAGGTTGGAATGACAGAAATCTCAACTTAGACTTTCTAGACTTTTAATCCTCATCCACAAAGACACTATAGCGGACAATTAAACCCAGCCTTCTTTACAACTGTGGTACCTTGTTTTTCGGCACCTGTATACCCTCACACGCTCTAGATCTGTTCTTTTATTTTATTTTCCCTGTAGCCCTCAGGCCACTGCCTCCCTTCCCAGCCTAAACTGCAAGGCTCATCAGCATCCAAACTCCCTGTGTCCAGTGCCTCTGACCCAGGTACCTGTCAAAACTAACCCTGAATGTATCCCTCAAAGCCCCAAGTGGGCACCGCAGAGGAAATAATACACAGCGACACATGACAGTCTTGGTCTCCAGCTTCAGCTCACCTCCTGATTCTTGACATTCCTTTATCATTTGTCAGTTTCCTGTCTTAAGAGCTCTCAGGAAACTTTCTAACAAATTACCACTTTCCTCAACCCCTGCCCAACCTCCACTTACGTCTAGTAGGAGGTGGCTGGTCTAGTTGAAGAGGTATATTTCAAGCACTTCACACACATGCACAGTCACCTGCAGTTTTTATGCCTGTTCCTTTTCTCACTTCCATGTCATGCTCCCTTCCTAGATTGCAGAGAGGCTGTGCGACAGACCTGTAAGGACTGCACAGACCTTTGAGTCATATGCCGGGGATGCTCAGGGAGACAATGGCGTTATGTAAAACGGGGTGGTGCTCTGGTAGCTAGTGCTTTGGGTTCAGATAAATCTTTTAAGTGCTGGGTTCCAAATTTGTTGTGCTTTGTTTTGGGCAGATACGGAAGGATGAAAAGGCGCTTCAGTTGCTCTTGGGTGGTAGAAATTAGTGAACTGCTAATTCTACTCCCTACTTGCCATCAGGCACCCATTCAATTGAACAGAGGTTCTCTATGGGCCACACACATTTCCAGTCGCCTCGTTTCCAGTGACGTGAGAGAACTCAAGTCTTCAGGCCACATATTCTTGCTTCCCCCTTTCCCTCCCCACCACATGTCCCTCCTTCTTGCTTACTTCAGAAGATGAAATATACCACCTTCGCCTATGCTATGCATCTCTTTCTAGACCTCTGGGCTACATTTGTTACCATTGATCAGACATACCCCCCTTAAAACCTAATTCCTTTTGCTTCCCTTTTTCTTCTACCTACATCATACTTCTTAGCTGGCTCTTTCTCTCTCTGAAATAGTACAAGGTCCGACCTTACATTGTTGTTGTTGATTTGTCTATATTTTCTTTCTGGGATTATCATCCACTCTCAGTCTTGTAATCTGTTTGCTCATGGACCTAAACCTATTGCTATTCCTGACTTGTCCCTTGAGATTCAGGCTTTTATTTCTATTCGTTCACAAGCTCCTTGGCTGGATGTAATCTGGGTGTAACCAGGCGCATATTGGAGGACTGGGGGAGATGGAAGAAAGAGGCAGGCCCCTCCAGGTTGGTAGGTAGCAGGTTGAATAGGCCAGGGAATTTTCACACCAGGCTTGTCTTGGATGGCCACAAGAGGAGTAAACCCACGCTTGATGCCACATCTTAAAAGTTTATATAGAATCCTTGAGTCACATATGCAACCCAGAGGGCTCTCAACACCACATCATTGTCTCAAGGCTGTGTCCTTGGAGCACCCCCTTGGAGCCAGGAAGGCAAGCTGGATGCTCATTCCAAGGACCGGGGTGGGGGAAGGAGCCTTCACTTGTCAGTGTCCAGCTCATAGGTCAACCAGCGGTCATGTCCTCCTGGTGACTCCAATAATTTCTTCGTCTTCTAGATAGTTCTACTTGGGAGGGCGCATGAGCCATTCCAAGTTTCAATTGTCCCATTTATTTCAACTGTTTCAGTGCTATCTCTAGCCTTACCACCCCTGCCCATACCCCCAACTTCATTTTACAAGTAGTAGCCAGAATGATCAGTTTCAAATGTAAATCTGACCGTTTCACTTGTCTGCTTAGATTTCTTCCACCCATCCTTCTTATCACCTCCAACATCAAGTCTTACCTCCATAGCCTGGCTTGCTGAAACCTCCATGATTTTGTCACTATTTATGTTTCCTACCCCACCTCCCATCACACCTATTTCCTGTTTGTGAGGCTGTTTTATACTTTGAGACCTATTTCTGTTGACTTCTGGACTATCCTGATCTCCTTGCCTGACTCTCACTTATCCTCACTTATTTTTCAAATGTCTTTCAAGAAGTTTTTACCTATTCCACAGTCTGAATTAGTTGACTTTCTCCCCTGGCAACCGTTTATTTGTTCAAAAATATTGAGCCCTTAATTTTATGCCAGACACTGAGCTAGATAGTAGAAACAGAATAGTGAACAGACAAATGTGGTAAAAACAAACCGAATAATTGACATGACAATCGTATATTCTCATAGGGAAGGGGCACAAGTAATAAAAAATAATTTTTTTAAATGCAATTCAGTCTGATTGGCTTCATGCTTGAGAATATCTAGGAATTGGCCAGGTTGAAGAGGCAGAGGGGAGGAGAGGCAAGCATTGAAAATAGAGGTATCAACTCGTGTGAAGGCCCATGCATGAGGGGAGCACAGTCTGCAAACACAAATGCTAGACATGGGGCTGAGGAAGTAAACAGGGGCCCGATCATGAAGAGCATTCTAGTAATAATCAGTTAGGACTAGTTAAGGAGTTTGGACTTCTTCCTAAATGTAATAGAAATCTTGAAGGTTTAAGATTAATATAAACATGATTAGGTTTATATTTTAGATGATGATTCTGAATACTGTGAGAAAAATGGAATTCAAGATTGGCAAGGAAACCAGTTCAAGAGGGAGGGAAGTCAACTGGGACATCATTGTAGTAATCAAGAAAAAGGAAGATGGCATTGCCAGTGTGATGGAAATGGGTCTCAGAGAAATTTAGGAAGTAGAATGGGCAGAACTTAATGACTGATTGAACAAGGAAGGCAGAAGTGTGAGATCAAGGGTAGAGTCTCCTAAACATGATTTGGTGAAGACAAGAACTCCCTATTTGCTATCATTATTCATAGCCTAGCGCAAGTCTGTAGTTGTTGTAGATGCTTGAGAAATGTCTGTTCAGTGAGAGTTTTCTGGCTCAAGCACCTAGATAATGGGGTGTCATTCTCTGATTTATAGAGGGAAGCTCATTTTGGGTGGCAAGTGGCGGTTAAGTTTTGGACCTGTCAAGCTCAAGACACCTGTGGGAGATCCACATGAAAATGCCCAGATACATGGCAGTTGGAAGAGATCGGTGGATCCTTTGTACACGTAAAAAATAAGAGTTAATTTTATATTGAAATGACATGTTTTGTGTCTGTCTCAATGACATCACAGGACTGGTTCTCAATGACTTGATCCCCTAGCACTAATGCCACGTCTAGCACACACTGGACACACCAGATAATGTTTGTTGTTGAAATGAACTACTCCTTCTTAAACATAGTTCATCTTGGGCGCCTGTGTGGCTCAGTCACTTAAGCATCCAACTTCAGCTCGAGTCATGATCTCACAGTTCGTGGTTTCAATCCCCACATCAGACTCTGTGCTGACAGCTCAGAGAGCCTGGAGCCTGCTTCAGATTCTGTGTCCTTCTCTCTCTCTGACCCTCCCCTGCTTGCACTCTATCTCTCCCTCTCCCAAAGTAAATAAACATTTAATAAATAAACAAACAAACAAACAAACAAACAAACATTGTTCATCTAACAGAAGAAATTCGTAATAGCGGTACCCTCTGAGAGGGAAACTAGGGTCAGAGTGAAAGGAGACTTTTACTGTACTTACTTTGGTTCTTCCTGCTCCCGCCCTGCCTTCTTAAACATTTCTTAAAAATAAAAGGATGACCAAAAAAGTTGTCTATTCAGTCTTTGTGCACTTCAAACCACAAACAGTATCTATGGCCTGAGTGGCAGAAGGTAGGAGAGTTTCGCTGTCTGAAATCACGACAGCACTTTTGACCACATCACATTGCTTATTAATTCACGAATTCTTTGGTTGTATCATCGATGCCAATTTCAGCCCACTTCTATGAATTATTAATAATATTCACTCATTTCTTAAAAATGATGATGAACCATGAAGAGCAGGCTGAAGTGAAATTATGAACAGATATCGTACGAAGGGCATCAGACAAAATCTTTGAAACGACGTATTGTGAGGTGTGGCCAACACCTCCTCCTGAAGAAAGGGCCGTTGTTTTGTGCCCGCCTAACATTTCATAGGAGAGAAAACAATGTGCCTCTTGTTCCTGTCATCTAACCTCTATTGCTTGCCAACATTAGCGGTGACATCTAATATTCAAAACCCTTTACTTGCAAGTATTGGAATATTCTTTGAACATTTTCAACTGCCATTATGAATGAGTAGGTAAAAATGTATGATGTTCACATCTTTTGAATTACTATTTTAGTGCATAATTTCATATAAAAAGTCGGGGCTATAGGTCTACTGAAAATGCACTAATATTTAAAGAAAATGGTAAGTTCTAGTAACGTTTTTGTATGCACGCCATATTCACTGGGTGGCGTGGTTGCATTAACGTTAACCTTATGCCCTTTGGAAGTTTTATTTCATTTTCTTTTACATAAGTCAACAGAATTAGAGCGATAAACATCGAACAGTGTTCTAGGGAGAAAAATTAGATTTTAAATTTATTGGCTTTAAAATACGTGTTTAGAGTTCAGTCTTAAGAAAAACAGCATTAAAGTCAAAGTAGCTGTCTACTTTTATTACCTTTTAATCATTCCAGACCTATTGATCTATTTCATTCCGTGGCTGTGTTCACTTTTATTAGCGGATTTGGGGACTGAGCTGTACATTTGCAACAGTTCAAACATTATTTTTGTTATGGACTCAAATGGAATTTTTAGGGTGAGACCATAAAATACATGTCCTTTGCTCATTTTCAGTGAGCTCCAGATCCAAGGGAGCAAACACATCATGTGTTATGCTTTAACCCCTCTTGGGTCCTCTCCCCAACTTTCACACCAACATCTTGTTTTAACTGAGTTAATGTAGAATACATTACAAATGAATAACCCAAGCTCATTGGATATCAATAAAAACATTTGTCCAATGTGACACTTTTTTTTTTCAAATACAATTTTTATACCCTGGTATTTCCAATGGTGGTATTTTAACATCCTGTAGTAATTCCAGTTTTTTCAAGAGTGTTCATGAGAATCACAAGAAAAAACATTAATATTAATGAATTTGGGAAACAAAACAGATGAATGTAGGGGAAAAAGGAAGAGAGGCAAACAGGGAAACAGACTCTCAACTACAGAGAACAAATGGAGGGTTACTGGAGGGGAGGTGGGTGGTGGGGTATGTTAAGTGGGTGCTGGGTACTAAGGAGGGCACTTGTGATGAGCACTGGCTTTTGTATGTAAGTGGGGAATCACTAAATCCTACACCTGAAATTAATATTACACTGTATGTTATCTAACTAGAATTTAAACAAAAACCTGAAAAATTATTAATAAATAATAATGTTAAAATTAATCATTCATAACAAATTTTGGAAAAGAACGTTAACAATGAAACCAATAATAACAGAGTTTCACAAATCAGAAAACTCAGGGGATAAAGAGCTCTTGTCATTCCTACAGGCTCCTTCATGCTAGTGACTTCTCTTATCTAGAGTAAGTCTAGGGGGCACCTGAGTGGCTCAATCGGTTAAGTGTCCGACCCTTGATTTCGGTTCAGATTGTGATCTCATGGTCATAGAATTGAACCCCTCATCAGGCCCTGTGCTGAGGTTGGAGCCTGCTTGGTCTCTCTCCCTCTCTCCCTGCCCCTCCCCCTCTCTAAACAAACACACACACACACACAAACAAACATTTAGAGTATGTCTAATACAGACTCTATTTAGTGAAACCTCTAGGGAAATCAATTCTAAATTCCAAACATTTTTTCATAGACCCTAATTCTGTTTACTCCCAACAAAGAGACTCCACATGTTTTATCAAAAACTTTCTATGAAAGTATTAAAAACAGTTATCTAAGTTTATCCTTAGTATTTGAAAAAAAAAAGTCACCTGTCAATTTCCACCCACTACCTATTAAGCAGATTCAGCCTGTAAATAGAGTTTGGCCATATAAATTCAAAATTCGTGCTGAATATTGTTCCTAGGGTAGCCCATTAAGACATCTTCCATTTATATATCTTCTGCTTGCCGTGCTTTAATGATCATAGTAACTCAGATTCAGAAGAAGATGTCCCGGTCACTGGTTCCTCTCTATGCATGACTTCCTTAATGCTCGCTGCTGCCTGAAGTAGTTTCTATGCCCATTTTCAGATGAAAAGCCAAAAGTGTAAATCACTTAAAACTTTAACAATTTACTCATAGTCCTATATCTAGGAAAGCGGGGAACCAAAACTGAGCCCCAAGTAATCTAATGGTGGAAGATCTGTCCTGAGCTACTCCCTCTCCGCACAGTGGAGGACCAGGGCTGATGTTTGCAGCCTGTGCAGTGGATGGACGCCTTTATGATCTGCGGGTTTTATCTCTGGGTCCTTTGAGCAAGGCCTTGTCCCTAGATACCTTCTACCTCTACCACTTCCCAGCAACACACACACACACACACACACACACACACACACACACACACACACACACACACATACACACTGAGAGAGTTCTCCAGAGCATTAACCAATTCCTTTGGGAAGGGTTTAGCTGATGGATTCTTTGACCTAACTAATTTGCTTCGTTGTGTTGTTGTAGGCATTTGACAGTCTGGCGGCTTTGGGGTGGGCTGGCAGCCTCACAAGGGCATTCTAGGCCTTCAGAGGAGTCCCATATAGATCCTGTCTCATACCTAGGCCTGTTCTGCCGAAATTTGGCAGCTTCCAAATGTCTCCCAGCCCCTGTTTCTCTAGGACCCGTCATGTCTCCAGAGAGAGCAAAGTTTCTTCCTTTGTCTTAAAAGGAAATCTCACTGCTTTAGCCTTTTGTTGATTGTCTCTTGCTTCTGGTTCAGCTCATTGACATGCTCTCCTCCAAGGTTTTCTTTTTTTTTCCTGGAGTTAATATTAACTAAAACAAAACACATTTAGTAATTTGTCCCCACCCTAAGAATTAATTTCCTCAAGAACAGCATTATTTCTACATGAGAAATTCAGGATCGTTGTATTTACATAATTTCGACCATATCTCTTAGAAAGAAAACAACTATATTAGGCGAGGAGATCACTCCTCCCCTGAGAGACAATGAATTATTTATCTCAAAATCACATTATTTCTCCCCTAACCACAGCAAGGGTGTAGTTGGTGGAGGGGATGAGGACATGTTCTATCCCTCCTCTTATGTTTTCATTTTTGGCTTGGAGGCAGGGCGCAGAGTGGCAAACTACCCACATGGTTAGAACTAAGACTCTAACTCCAGGATCAATCAGACTTGACAAGTATTGCAAAGATTCTGTATAGATTATGCAGACAGTGGCCATCACTGAATACTTCGCTGTGTCAGACACTATATTTTCAGAACCCCAAATTTGGGCAGATTACTTACCAGGGCAAAATAATGTTTTAACATTCTATTCTTCTCTAGGTGAGCGACAAGGGAAGGCTCTGTTTTCCTGTCAACACTCCGTTTCTCTTCTGGTCACCAAATGTGTGTGGTTTTTTCCAGACCAACAAATTCCCCAGTGCCGGCTGGGTGTCCTACAATTCAGTTCAGTTCTGGTGCTATCTGTGGGGGGTTAGCGTCAGCTCCCAAGGGGCGCCTGGGTGGCTCAGTCAGTTGAGCATCTGACTTCAGCTCAGGTCATGATCTCACGATTTGTGGGTTCAATCCCTGCAATAGGTTCTATGCTCACAGCTCAGAGCCTGGAGCCTGCTTCAGATTCTATGCCTCCCTCTCACTCTGCCCCTCCCCTGCTCGAGTTCAGTCTCTCTCTTTCCCCCTCCCTCCCTCTCTCTTTCTCTCAAAAATAAACATTAAAAAATTAAAAAACAAACAAAATAACAAACAAAAAAACCTCAGCCCCCAAGACTGCCCTACTTCAGATACCAGTCGCAAGCCCCAGGCTGTCACCTGTGCTTCTGGCCAATGAGCTATAAATTGGAGGCTCCATGACGCCTTCCTCAGGTTCAGTAATTTGCTAAAATAGCTCAACGAACTCCAGGAAAAACATTTACTGGTTTATTATACGATAAAGAACATGATAAGAGATACAGAGGAACAGCCACATGAAGAGACACAAAGAATGAGGTCTGGGAGTTTCTGTCCCCAAGGGGTTGGGGTACCACCTTCTGATATGTGGATGAGTTCAACAACCAGAAGCTCTCTGAACCCCATGGTACTGGAATTCTTATGGAGGCTTCATCACGCAGGCATGATTGATCATTAACTCAATCCTCATCCCCCCTCCCTGCCCTGAGAATGGAGGCAGGGCTGAACGTTCTAAGCTTCTGATCATGGCTTGGTCTTTCTGGTGACCAGACCCCATCCTGAAGCTATCCGGGAGGCCACCAAGAGTCACCTCATTAGAACAAAAGATACTTCTATCACCCAAGAAATTCTGAAGAATTTAGGATCCCTGTGTCAGGAACTAGGGTCAAAAACCAAATATTAGAACAAAAGATGTTCCTAGTGTTTTTTTTTTTCATTTAGATTACAAGTACAGTAGAAGCCCTGTCCCAGGAATGGGGGCGGGGATGGGTGTGGGAGTAGAGTTGGTATGCAGAGGAGGACAGAGACCGTGTATTTTTTCTATTATTTCAGTTTCCTTCTTAGTAACACAGGGGCTTTTTCTAGATAGGTGCTCCCCCCCCCCAACAAGAGACAAAAGGTTCTCATCTCTGTTTCACAAATAATATTGAGAAGACTTTTATTTATTATGTTTCCCCACTATTTGCCACTTCACCGATGTAGAATTCTACATTTACGCTGGAGAAAGCAATTTCATTTCAGGGAAAAGAATAAAGAATGTGCTACAATTGATTTTTCCTGGATGATGATGTCTCTTTGGCTCAGAAAGGGGATGACATAAAAAGAGGTGGCAGGGGCTAGAGAGGGAAGGGCGGGAACTCCCTCGCTTTGGGCAGTCCAGCCAGGCCACAGCATCCAGGAGCTCTGCCCTGTGTTTTACCCTCGTCTCCTACAGGTGTTTCCCCAAATGGGAGGTGAGTGCTCTTGGCATGTGAGTTTAGAAATTAAGAAGTTAAGAAAAAGGCATTATGGATTAGGGCTGTCACAGTGAGTGCCACAAACAGTGTGGCTTCAACAACAGAAATTCATCGTCTCCCAATCTGGCGACTGGATGTCCGAATCAAGGCATCGGCAGGTCGGATCCCTTTGAAGGCTATGAAGAACAACCAGTTCTATGCCTCTCTGCAGCTTCTGGTACCTTGTTGGTAGTCTCTGGTTTCCTTTGGGTTGTAGAAGGATCACCCCAATCCCTGCCTTTATCTTCACAAGGCATTCTTTGTCTCTGTGCGTCTGTGTCCAAATTTCCCATTCTTTTAAGGACACCACTATTATTGAAATAAGGGCCACTTTAAGGACCTCATTTAACTTGAGTATGCCCATAAACTCCCTGTTTTCCAAATAAGGTCATATTCTGAGGTTTTGTGGATACGGGCTTCAACAACCCTCTTTAACACCATTTAACCTGTAAACATGGTTCACAACATAATGAACCAAAACCCTTTCTGCACAAGGTCTATAAATATCCTGAAGGCTTGAGCCAGAACAAATGTGGCTTTCTCTAAGAAGAATACAATTCTTGGATCTGTACTTTTAAAATTAAGGGGCACCTGGGTGGCTCAGTCGGTTAAGCATCTGACGTCGGCTTAGGTCATGATCTCATAGCTCGTGGGTTCAAGTCCTGCATCGGGTTCTGGGCTGACAGCTCAGAGCCTGGAACCTGTTTCAGAGTCTGTGTCTCCTTCCCTCTCTGCCCCTCCCCTGTTCATGCTCTGTCTCTCTGTGTCTTGCAAAAATAAATAAAATGTTAAAAAAAATTAAAATTGAGTGCTAATTACTTAAGATTTTTGCATTACTAATACCCTTGGAGAGCAACATGCTGAATATATATGATTCATTTTATTTTTCTTAAAAAGCACACTCTTAAAAAGGACTGTTTGAATAACTCCAGAAGGAATAAAGTTGATAGAATTGGTGATGCTTTGGATCTCTTTCAGAGAAAAGTGGGGTTTTATCCAACAGAGCAGGGACAATTGTCTTAATTTTCCTAGGACTGACAGTGTCTGGGAGTCCTAAACTAGCCATTTCATGAATATGTGGTAATAAAATAGAAAGAAGCATAACTGGGGGGCCTGGGGGGCTCATTCAGTTGAGCATCTGACTTGGGCTCAGGACATGAACTCATAGTTTGTGGATTCGAGCCCCATGTTGGGATTTGCACTGACAGCTCAGAGCCTGGAGCCTGCTTCAGATTCTCAGTCTCTCTCTCTGCCCCAGCCCTGCTCATGCATTCTCTCTCTCTCTAATTTAAATAAACATAAAAAATTTTTTTTGTTGTTTGTTTTCTTTGTTTTTGTTTTTGTTTTTTTGAAAAATTTTTTAAAGAAGCATAACGAAGTATTGGTTTAGAAACAACTTTAAAAATGTGCCCAAGCTCCAGACTGCTGCTAACTAACCTTTGCTAACAGTGTGCTCTGCCAGGAGTTGTGGACCAACATCAGACGGCGCTACTGTGGTGGTGTAGTTTTAGAGCATCACTCACAGCTGACCGGCGGAGGACCGGTGATTGCACTTAAGAAAAGCTGCCTAAGAGGATGGTCAAGGGGCATACACTGTAAGAGACTCCTGGGTAGAGATGGAGATGCCAACAAAAGGGAGAGTCTGTCTTCTTGTCCCTTGCTGACCCGCAGAGCCTGCTGCTCACTGCAGAGCACCCACTGGAAAACAGTAGAGTGTGTGGGGAGAGAATCCTTAGGAAAACTTGACAAGGGGTTCAGAGGAAGAGCATGTCTGTAAACATGGCGGAAAGTGCCTATTTCTTAAGTAGATATTATGAACACAGAAAGTATGCTGGGGTAGCCTGTGCCTGGAGGGCTCTAAGGCATCAAAGTAAATACTTAGGAAGAGAATCCATGACATCTGAGGTTCCAGATGGCAGGATACCGTGGTTGGGTGGGGGCAGGGTCACTAGAGCAGCTCAGGCAGCCATAGGACCAAGGCAGGGAGCCCTCACCCACCCAAGGGAGGCAGCAGGGCTGAACTTAGGCTAGCCCTGGGACAAGGGAACACCTCTCCAAGACCTTGGACCACCACTGGTTCAAGAGAAGCCACCAGCAAAGGGCTGTGCCATCTCAAGCCATGGCGGTTCCAGAAATGCCTTATACCTTGGTCCTGGAAAGGGATGGTTGTATGAGCTGAACTTTGATTCTCTTGTCCCTCCTCCCTGCCCTCAACTTCAAAAAAAAAAAAAATAGGCCCAGAAAGAAGGAAGGAGAGTAGGCTTAGCACTTCACCCTCTCCCTTCCTGTTCTGAACTGACACGTCTATGTTTTAATGATTAAAAGTGGCCAGAAAGTTATGGAATCCGCCCAGGATGCTAGGAAAGAAACAGAAGAGAGAGATTCAAAATAGCATCATTGGAGGCAATAATTAGAAGAAAGAAAACAGTTTAAGATTTATAATGCTTAGCATTGTAAACACTCCAGAACCAGCCATATCCTATTCTTAGAAGGAATCTCCAGGCCTCACAGCTAGACATAACCAAAGATGGCTTGTTAGAACATGAGACAAAAAGGAATCTTCTTTCGTGGCTGTTTTCAGCGCTTGACCCTCTACTCATTTGAGGGTCACTATGTTGGCTGTTATATGCCTAGGAATCCCAATTCGAAAAATGTATCAAAATACTTGAAATATATATTGATTGCCTACTATTAGATGGACATTATATTAAAGGTTGGCGGTATATGTAATAAAGAAGGTATTGTCTCTGTTTTTGAAGAGGTCATTGTGTGTGTGTGTGTGTGTGTGTGTGTGTGTGTGTGCCCGTGTGTGTGTATTATGAATAGCTAATTATACTTCAGCCAGCGAAGAACGGTACCAGAGAGTTGATAGAAGTGTGGTGCTAGACCTCCAAGAGGAAGCAGTTAATCTCCGGGGGAAATCAATAGAGTCTTTACCCAAAGTATGGCATTTGATCTGGTTCTTGGAGGAGGTGCCCATGAAACCTACTACAGCCACAGCAGCACTCAGTGTCATGTTCAGATTAGTTTGTCAGGTTGTTTTTCCACTTGGCAGTCAGAAGAGAGCAAGAAGGCTTCAAAGGATGGAAGGAGGGCCAGAGACAGAAGGCCCTGGAAAGACAGAAGCCTGGTGGGCTGGTCTGAGTCTTCAAAGGGCAAGGAATTAGAGAAGTGCTACCAGAGCGGCAGGGGGGAACCAAAACTGGGACCTCAATCACTTTCCTGAGGTTCGTCCTTGTCCCATTGATATATGTGCAGGGGTCCTTTTATAATCATATTCCATTTAGCACGCAGGATTCACCAGTGACCCAACAGACAGAACACTCCCTGATTCTTAAGACTTCATAGTTGAAACAATGTGCAAATATGTAGAGAGACTTAAGGGCAGCAAAATGAGGGCTGAAATAGCTGCATAGGGAAACCCCAGAAGGAGCCACTGAGTGCATACAGAAGGTTCAAGTTCTCCCCAGCCTGACAGCTTTCAAGCTTTGGTGATCTATTTAATATTTTTAAAAGAATACCAGCCAGTTGTGTGATTTGGAGCAAGCCTCAGAGAGATCCCTCTTTGAAAAATAATCCTAAAACTAGAAGGTTGGGTTTACTTGCCATTATGATCCTTTCCAAAGCTATCTATAATTTATGACTATTTAAACCTAGTTCCATAAGTGCTCATGATATCACAGATCTGGGGCACTTGGATGAAATTCATTCATTTAAAAACTATGTAGTGAGGGGGAGCCTGGGAGGCTGAGTCGGTTAAGCATCCAGCTTCAGCCCAGGTCATGATCTCACAGTTCATGAGTTTGAGACCCACATCGGGCTCTCTGCTGTCAGCAGAGAACATGCTTTTGATCCTCTATCCTCCTCTTCCTCTGCTCCTTCCCTGCTAATTCTCTCAAAAATAATAAATTTAAAACATTATAATAAAACTACATGGTGAGTATCTATTAGCAAGGTTTCCCAGTAAAATGCAGGATACCTAATATTTAAATTTAAATTTCAGATTAGGAATGGGTATTCTTCAAAATATAAGTATGTTCCATGTAATATTTAACATATTCAAATATTTTTTAAATATTTGAGGAAGGAAGGGACAGAGAGGGAGAGAGAAAATCCCAAACAGAGGCCACACTGTCAGTGCAGAGCCCTAAGCAGGGCTCAAACCCACACACCATGAGATCATGACCTGAGCCAAAACCCAAGAGTCCAATGCTTAACCAACTGAGCCACTCAGGTGCCCTACATATTCAATTATACTTAAAAATTATACTTTATTTGAAATTCAATTTGGTAGATGTACTTTTTAAATATATAGCTTTTCTAAATCTAGCATCTTTACCATTAAAAGCTAGACTCTGTGGAAAACAGTGAATAGGGTATAGACCCTCCTCTTGGCTCTAAAGTGTGAAATAAGTCTCAAATATAAATAACCATATTAACAGTGTGAAAAGTGGTAAGTTTGTGCAAAATATACAGAGAATGCTCTAAAAGTGCACAAGAGGGAGAAATTACTTCCATCCATGAGAAGTAAGAGGAGCCTCGCAGGAGGGCTGGGAAAATGGCAGGAGTGAGTCTAGTGAACGTGGAAGGGGCATGGAGAAGGGCCTTCCTGGCTGAGTTGGTGGCCCTAGAAAAGTCTCAAAGTAGGAAAGTACAGAATAAGAGAAGGCACTAGTCACTTCGTGTGCCTGTGGTCTGCATGCGAGAAGGGAAATCATGGCAGAAGGGATTGGAAAGGTAGAGTCGGGCCACACCACAGGAGCCTAGCCAGAGACAGGAGGGATGGAGACTGGAAATCTAAAGAGGCTCAGACGTTGTACTGGGTGCTCAAAGGGTTTTGATCCAGGGAGATACCACACACCTAGAGAAGGGAGAGTGTGAAGGAATCATCCCCAACCAATCACCTCCGAGAAAAAATGGTCCATTTGTCATCTCGGTTCACAAAAGGAAACATGCATCTTAACAAATGTGGTAAAGGAGCCCCTGGGCGGCTCTGTTGGTTAACAGCGCCCGACTCTTGGTTTCAGTTCAGGTCATGATCTCACAGTTCGTGAGTTCAAGCCCCAACTTGGGCAGTCTGCTAACAGCACGGAGCCTGCTTGGGATTCTCTCTCCCCGCCCCTCCCCCCACCTCTCTCTGTCCTTTTCCCACCCTTCACAATAATAAACTTAAAAAATTAGAAACAAAAAAGAATGTAGTAAGTGAAGAGGAAATGTGATAAAGTGAGAACATCACAAGCTTTGCTGTGAGTTCAAATCCGCACTCCCCTCTCAATGGTCTTATTCCTGGTTTCTGAAGCCTGGTGTCCTTACCTATAAACAACACTCTTGTTATGCTTGGATGATATGAGTGAGTGCAATGATCTACCTGGACCACAGTAGGAACTCACTGAATACTAACTGCTAAGCGAAATACCATTTTGCTTACGATTTATTCCCCTCTAGCCTCAAGTGTCTTATTTTATTGCAACAGGTAAAGATGCCATTAGTAAATAGAAAACTTCTTTTCAAGAAAATGCATTAAATGTTTTCTCTTTATAGAAAAATAAGTCTTTTAAAATAAGGAACAACATACCCACTTGAATGGAAAAGAAAAAAAGAAAGAAAAAGAAAAACCAAGAAGCTAATATTTAGAACGTTTGGGCAAAACATTTGCTCTCAATTGATTTTCTCAATACCAAAGGAATTTCTGTCCTAACAAACATCATATCGTTTTTTTAATGTTTATTTATATATTGAAAGAGAGAGAGAGAGCATGAGTAGGGGAGGGGCAGAGAGGAAGGAGTGAGAGAATCCCAAGATGGCTTCACATTTCAGCACGGAGCCCAATGCGGACTCTGTCCCAAGAACCGTGAGATCATGCCTGAGCAGACATCAAGAGTTGGATGCTCAACTGACTGAGCCACCCAGGAGCCCACCCCCTGCCCTGAAATATATAGTTTAGTTGGGTATCCTGGGAAGAGCTTGAATGTCTTTGGATAATTGTTAAATGAAAGCAGGCATTTCTACTTAATTATCTATGGCCTGTCCAGATGGTGTGAAAGTTTTAGTTGAGCTGCTGAACGAGGGTGCGTCAAGGGTGTTTGATGGGGTAACAGAGCCTGGCGCCCATGGCCTGTGACAGCCAGAGAGAAGGCGGACTTGAGCAGGAACAGGGCAGTTTATTCATTGTAAAGACTCATTCTGGATAATTTTTCTTGTCTCTGGTTTGTCCCGTAGATTTCTTTCTCAGTTGTTAATGTAAAATGGGCCGCAAAGATTGATGATCTATTTCTTTTCTGGAAAAAAGCACCAAGAGGAACAGTTACCCAAAAGTGTCATGTCCGAGTCTGAAGTAGACAGTACTACTGAGATTGTGTTGATGGATAATGCCTCCCCATTTGGGTATTTTTCTTTTAAAAGTGAATTATCACTAGTGGCTACCTTTATTCAGATGTTTTCTCCTCAACCTCATTCCCGTCCCCATTATGGAGCATCTAAAGTAGATTTGCAGTGGAAGGAACACGACCCCGTCCTTTATCTTTCCTGCCAGGCCTGCAGCTTGCTTTGAGCTCATCCCTATGCACAGCACAGCATGAGTTGTGTCTCAGCTTTCTTCTCATACTTGGTATTCGGGGTCAATAAACTCGGTAAGCGCACAGCTGCGACACAGGAGTCCTCCTACAGGCTTCAGACAAACGTAGTGATTTTATCAGTCCCAGAAGACCTGCCCTTGAGTGATTTGCTTGGGTAACATTCTTGGCACTGCCTCCTTCTTTGTTTTTAATAATGTTCTGGGTTCACATTTGTGAGACTCTCAGATTAATTTCCAACTAGATAAAGGTGACCTTCCCCTTCTCCAAGCTGCGTCTCCCACGAGACTCGTGAATCCTGCTGGGGTCTATCAGAGCTGCCATGAGTTAATCGGGAGAGCACCTTCAGCAGTAAAACAGCTGACATAAAAATAAGACAGCAACACAAAGGAAGAACGGGTCAGGCAACTCACACAACATGTTTATCAGATTATTTGGGGGTAGCGCTTGAAAACCTGCTGAGCGACATTCTGGCCATCCTGTCAGTTGGATGCTTCTGTCTCAGAAATGTGAGCGCTCTCTTATAGGGAAGGGTGAATTTGCTTTTTCCTGCCCGAAGCCACAAGGTAAGTAATGATCTACTTAACCTGCACGAGCGCAAGCCTAACAGTAATTTGGACCTTAGCTAGCTGTGATGGACACTGAGGTGTGTCCTTGACTGGTCACCCCCAACTAGGTGATGTACACGTACACTCTGCAGTTCCTATTTCTATGTCCCAGGTCCCCTTCCATTCCTCGCATTAACATATTATTAGTGCTCAATAAATATTTGTCACATCAATCAGAAATGAAATGAGAGAAATAAAAAGCCCTATCTACAAATGGATAACGATAAATAGTTATGACAGTGTTTTTCTCTCTCCTTCCCAAGCAAAACGGATCTTTGATACGTTCCTTAATGACTTGGCAATCAATGGTTCCCAGCTCCAAAAATAAAATAGGAGAAAACAAAAGATTATCTCTGCTGTTACAAATGCCACGAGAATAATTTGTTCACCATAAAGTCAATTATGATTAAATTGTATTTTTACAAAATGATTGTGGATCTATTTCATTTTGCTCCCTGTTCTCAATTACACGTGGAGTAAGATGGAATTCTCTTCTTCCTCATTCTTTTTCCTCTTCTCTGGCCATTTCTGTGAAAAGGAAGAACTGATTAAGAAAAAAAAAGATTGAGACCTGGTGAGTGTAATCACAAGTGGCAGTTAATTGTCAAGAGAAAGAACTTTTGTTTTGTCTTATAAATACCACGCTTTGAGGAATTTAAGAACCAAATGCCAGCTCTGAATATTCACAGTATCTATGTGATGTCATCCATCAAGGATAGAGCCTGGATATTTGTTTTAAATCTTGATGCCTAGAGGGTTTCCAAAATGGATTCAAGTACGTGGAGATAGGCAGAAAAAGAAGGAAAAAAAGGGGAAGAAGACCAGAGGGAGAGAGAAAGGATCTTGTATGTTTCAATCCGGAAGGCAGGCTAATCTGCTGATTAGTGTTGAGATTCTTTCAAACGACTAAAGTTGAATCTGTTACTTTGTTAAATGAGGAAGATAATAGGGGCGCCTGGGTGGCTAAATCGGTTAAGCCTCCAACTTCAGCTCAGGTCATGATCTTGCAGTTTGTGAGTCTGAGTCCCATATCAGGCTCTCTGACTTCCAGTAATAAATAAACGTCAAAAAAAATTTTTTTAAATCTGTTTTAAAAAAATACTCTGAGTTCAAAGAGTATTTTAAGAATTAAATAAGTTAATCCATGTAAATTACTTACAACAGTGGTTGACAGTAAGCATTTTATAAATATTAGCCATTAATATCTAATTTGGGGACACCTGGGTGTCTCATTCGGTTAAGCATCCGACTCTATTTTATCTCAGGTCATGATCTCACAGTTCTTGAGTTCAAGCCCCACATCTGGTTCTGGGTCTACACTGATGGCTGGGATCCTGTTTGGGATTTTCTGTCTCCCTCTCTCTCTGCCCTCCCTCTAGGTCTCTCTCTTTCTCTCCCTCTCTCTCCCAAATATAAATAAATATTTAAAACAAATATCCAATTTGTCTCTGTTGAATCAGTGGGGATTTTGATAGAGAAAGTCTGTATGTATTTTGGCCCCTTTTCTTGACTACATATGTATGTTGAATCAGTGAACAAAAATTTGGGTTCCATTTCATTTGGTTTCCAAATTCCCTACACAGCACAGTAATGCCTTTGGTTTTCCAGCCAACAGGAGACTATCACTACCTCGGCTGATTCTGTCACTCTTTTTGAGGAAAGAGCTCAAGCTTTCTGCTTTTTTTCAAATCTACATGATATGTTTGTTTCTTGAGCTATGTCCACTAAGGGAACAGGTTATTTTCAGTCATATTTTTTATGTAAAATCTTGGGCTTTCTTTTCTGTTCAAAGTGCTACAAAAAGAAACACTCACAATAAACTGTCATTTAGGACAAAACTCTATACACACAGGTTAGCCCCCATGATTTATTATAGGCACCTCCAGAGCTCAGCTGTTGGGCCACTTTCATGTACTTCTGTATATTCTTGCATATTTTCTAAATTATCTTAATAGGCTCAAATTACTTTGACAAATAATGATGACATTATTTAAAATGTTTGCGTTCTTTCCAAAACGCTATTTGAAACAAAGGGAAAGTATCCAAACTAAATTATACAATGAAAAACAAAGCCAAAGAGAAGTGCCTGATTTCCCTCGGAACATATTCTCCCAGATTACAACGCCTGGTGGTTTTAACGCCAACGGAGGATTACATGGCAAAAATAGATGATGCCAGTATTTTTCAAAGGTTCTTTATCAGAATAGTATCCCTGATGGAACCTGGACACACTGTATTTTCTCTTTCCTTAATACCATTTAGTCTGCACCACAAAGAATTGATGTATCAGCTTCACAGGTAAGAAGACTATCCTACATTAGACCTATTGACCATTCCAGATTTTTAGAGTAATGAGGAGAAAGGAAGTAGAAAAGATTTTGTCCAACCCTAGATGTTGTATAACATTAAAATCATCTCCATTTAGGTTTTAAAAAGTAATTGTTGGGGCACCTGGGTGGCTCAGTCAGTTAACCGTCCCATTTCAGTTCCGGTCATGATCTCACAGCTTGTGAGTTCGAGCCCTGCATTGGGGTCTGTGCTGACAGCTCAGAGCCTGGAGCCTGCTTCCAATTCTGTGTCTCCCTCTTTCTGCCCTTTCCTACTCTCTTTCTCTCTCTCAAAAAAAAATGAACATTTAAAAATAATTAATGTAAGGTTTGGACTTACAAACAGCAAGATTATGACCTAAGCTGAAACAAAGAGTCGGACACTTAACCGACTGAGCCACTCTGGTGCCTTAAAATAGCATTTTAAATGTCATCATTGGAACAAGCTACATCTTCCCAATCTGATCACTTTGAAAGAGATTCCATTCTTATTTGCTGAAAATTAGTCACAGTATATCATGGCCACATTTTGCTTAGCCTCCCTTTAAGCTGTTATATTGTAAATTATCCTTATATTCTTATCTGACTTCAGCCCATTTCTCATTTCTTTCTTTCATATCAGTAATCATGCATTTCAGCTATGAGCTAAGGGAAACAAAGAAAATAATTATGTTGGCATATCTATGTCTTTTATCTTGTGAATTCACAACACATTAAATAAAACAATTGCACTATACTAGAGATTTGACATGAGGTAGTTGAGTCCTTTGCTTCAGCAGAGGACCTTACTTTTCTTAAATGGCCTGGTTTCTCTTTCTCAAAATACAGTCTGCAACACTGGGATCCATATGGTACCAAAAGGAATCTTTTGATTCACTTGGTTAAGTCTGTAAAATCCATGGGGTAAACAACAGAGTGTGACTCAACTCTTCTATTTGAAACTATTAAATTCCTGCGGTTGCCACTTATAAGCATAATTTGGGACTTTTACTTGCTACTACAAAGCCCAAAGAATTCTATTCAAGTGATGCTTCTTATAATAACAGCCATGTCTAAGACTGTGTTTCATTAAAAGTAAAAAAAAATTAAAATTGGGCTGATCTCACAGAATACCCTTTATTGAGTGAAGATATGGAAAGAAGAACAGAATGAAATGCTTTTTCTGATATTTAAAGGCATACATTTTTCTCTTCCAGCTACGGAGGCCCTAAAGTCTGAGCTATATAAAAGCTTCATGTATTTTTCTCTCTACAAGCTGTGTATATTCTGAACAAGATACTTGAGGCCGGATTTTTTTTATCATGAGAGAGATGAACATAATATTGATATGCTGTTTATTACAAGAGCACCCATAATCCTCTGTTAGCATCAAATAGAGATATAATTAGGTTATCCTAAAGAGACATCACTGTAAATATATTTGGATGGCTTAGTAAACGATGAAGAAATTTTGCACAATAGTTCTGGCAAGAGTTATCTGGAGGAGATAACAGTCAAATATTATTTGTGAGACAAAATATGAAATGGGGCATAGTTGCACTGACCCAGAAAGTAACAGAATTATAGAATCAGAATTTTAGGTCAGGAAGAGACCTAAAAAGTCAACTAACCCAGCCCTAGCATTTTAAAGTATAAAAAATAATGTTCAGAAAAGTGGACTTTTCCAAGATCAGAGTCAATATCACAATAAAGTTTAATGCACCATAATTATAATAGGCTCTGACCATGCATTGGTATTTAGAAGCTCAGAGAACAAAGATTTCTTAAAAGATTTTTAGGGGCGCCTGGGTGGCTCAGTTGGTTAAGCGTCTGGCTTCCGGCTTCAGCTCAGGTCATGATCTCACGGTTCATGGGTTCAAGCCCCATGTCGGGCTCTGTGCTGATGGCTACCTCAAAGCTTGGAGCTTACTTCAGATTCTGTGTCTCCTTCTCTCTCTGACCCTCCCCTGCTCATGCTGTCTCTCTCTGTCTCTCAAAAATAAATTTAAAAAAAATTTTAAAAAAGATTTTTAAAAATAAGACAAACCTTCCCTTTTATAGAATTACCCCACTATCTGATTGGAGAGCCATGCATATTCTAGATTTAAAATTTGAGTATGGTATCATAAGTACTCTGATAGAGGTGTATGAACTGCCAGACTTGAGATTCTGAAAAGCCTTTCTAGGAAAGATGATATATGAGTTAGCCAAGCCAAGCACATGAGCAAGGGTATTGTAGGGAAATGCAAAGAAGGAGCAAAGGTGTAGGTGTATTTATTGTGCAAACAGGAACTAAGGAGGAGAAAAATGTGGAGGCAGAAGGTGGTAAGAGCTTTCTGAGGCAGGGACAGGTCTTGTAGGGAATCATTGACAGACACCTAGACTTTATCCTTTAAAATAGTGATATAGTGCATGCAAAGGGTTTTAATCTTGGGAATATTATGCATTTGAATTTACTCAGCTCTCTTGACACATCATGGAGAAAAGGTGACCAGTTAGGAAGGGATCAGAGCAACCCAGACAAGATGTGGTGGAGCCACAACTTAGAACAGTGATCAAACTGGAATACGTACCAAAAAATGCCCAAAAGGGGTGGGTTCAAAACATATGAGGAGGTAGAAATGCATTCCTTTTCCAGCTTGATTGAGGAAAAAAATGACAAAGTTGTATGTCTTTAAAGTGTACAACATGATGATCTGATGACACATATGTTGTGAAATAATTACCAGAATCAAGGTAGTTAACACATCCATCACCTCACATAGTTTTTTGCTGTCATGGTGAGAAAGCTTAAGATCTACTCTCCAGAAATATCCAGTATTCAATGTTGGGAGCCGCACCGGCCCTGCTGGATGACAGGGTCACAGTAAGGAAATGGCAGACGTGCACGGCTCCTGCCATGAGAGGCGGGAACTGGCATCTCCTTCTGCTACTACTGCTCATGTGAGATTAAGCCTGTTGCTATTGACTAGGCCTCACAGTGTTCCAAGTCAGCCTGATATTCCCCACACAGATACCTCATGGGAAGAAGCATATTCCCACCTCTATAAAGAGGAAGTTAAACAAAGCACTGCAGATGTTTTGTCAAAAGGTTCTTCTAATGAGCCTCACAAATTTAAGACATAGAAAATGAAGGGGGTTAATGAACACAAGAATAATATTAACTCTGGCCCGGAGAAAAAGAGCCTAATTTAGGAATAAACTCATATGCAAAGGCTGGCTCATCTAGGGCACCTATGGGGCTTACACCTTCAACATCAAAGAACAAGGTTGACAAAAGGTTTACTTACTAACCAGCATGAACACATTCTTCCTCCTGTGAGCCAGACAGAATGCTTCCTAGCCTTGTTTATGCCTGAATCTTAGCGTTATTGTTATAAACAAATGTGTTTGCTAACTGCTTTTCACTAAAAACATCCTCTTATCGTCTTAGTTGTAAGATTTACTACCGGTTCAAACAAATGTGTATGTTACCTGCTTTTCACTGAGAATATCCTGTTATCCTATGATGTGTATGTTACCTCATTGTAATTAGAGTAGTTCTGAAAAAATGCCTCTGTAAAACCTGTTTCTGCACCCTTTTCAAAGCATCTTTATCACTGAGAATTATTTGTAAAAATTCCACTTTTTGATGTCATGTTAACACTTAAATCTATAAATAAAGGCACAAAACCTGGTAAGATAGAGATGCCAGGCTGGTGACCAGCCAAGAAAGAAAGAAATTCTGGGCTCTTTCGCCTCCATTTTCACCGACACTGCCACCTCCTTCAGGGGATCCTGGACCAGCCAGAGCTGGACTCCGGCAATACAATACTGTATTATTCGCTATCATCACCTTGCTGCACATTAGCTTTTGAAACTTATTCATCTTACAACAGAAAGTTTGTTCCTTTTGACTTACAACTCCCCATCTCCCCACCACCTCAAATCCCTGGCATCTATGATTCTACTCTCTGTTTCTATAAAATTCTGTTATATTCTACAAGATAGACTGATCTTGAAAATCCTATACTAAGAAAGACGCAAGATACAAAAGGCCACATATTATATGATTGTATTTATATCTGATGATCAGAATAGGAAAATCCAATCAATTGGATTTGGAATTGGAAAGTAAGAAGAATCGACTTTCTGGTTTAATTGCAATTATACCCCAATCCAAATCAAAGTAGACTTAATAACTGAAAGAGGCTGAGAAGAGGGGGAAGTAGGAAATGACTGCCAGTGGGCATGGAGGGTTTTGCTGATGTGATGTACATGTTCTGGGATTAGATTGTGGTGATTGGTATACAACTTTGTCAACAGACTAAAAACTGCCATACTGTGCAATACAACATGGTGGACTTTGTGGAAAGTTAATTATATTCTAATAAAGCTGTTATTAGGAAGATACTCATTTAAAAAAAAACAAAGAAACACGAAGAGGTAGAATTGTCAGGGATAAGAAGACTATACTTGCTTTTAGGTTTCTGCACAGATGATGGTGCCCAACTACTGGCACAGAGATATTGTGTTTGGGCTAAAAATGAATCCATATTTGAACACAGTGAATTGGAGGTGCCGGTGGGACATCCCAGCTGATATGTCCAAAAGGATATCTGAGTCCACAGTTCAGAAGGACAGACTGGGGTAGCATATGAGAGCATCATCACTCTATGAGTCTTAGTCAAAATGATGAACATGAATAAGGTAACTGAAGAGATGACATAAATAACCAAGACGATTGACTGACATCCTGTAAACCACACACAAAAACAACGATCAAGAAATTATCAGAGAAGAAAAGGAGACAGTGGAGAGAATGTTGTTATAGATGTTTAAGGAGAGAGAGATGAATCTCAAGAAGCGAGTGGTCACCAATGTCAAATGCAGCAATGAGGTCTAGAAAGATAAGGCTTGCAAAGCATTACTAAATTTGGGTCATGTTTGATAAATCTTTGCCAACCACGGTGTTGAAACTCATGTCGCACAATGGAACAACAAATGGCTGAAAAGACTCCCGATTCAGGGCTCTCCCCACAACATAACACCATTACAAAACTTAATGTTCTCTCCCACTTCTACTCTCTCCCAAGTCCTCAAAAGCCATGTGCAGATTACCATTATTCATGTGTTGTTTAAATACAGCAGAGGACTGTGGGATATAACTTCAGAGCTATTGGTCCAGTCAACCCTTTCTTGGATCTAAATTTATAAGTTCTAATGTGTCTGTTACTAGAAAAGAAAGTGATAAGGATTAGTTAGGGTCAGAGATGGGTTTCTGGAAACTGCGTGATTTGAAATTTATCTAGTTTCTAAAGGAAACATTTAATTTGGTATCTGGCTTTCTGGCTTAAAAGATGCTCAATTAGTGGGATGGCCAGAAAGGATTAAAAATAGGTTTGAGACTTCAAGTCACAAAGACACACCAGAGGTCTCCCTTCAGGAAATGCTTTGAATATGACAAACAACCAAAAATTTAGAATAAAACTTATACCTCAAAAAAGCTATATTTACAAAAAAGTCTTAAAAAGTCAGGAGGAAGAGCAAAGACCAAGGTCTCTGCCCAAGTCTGGCTTTGTATATTTAGACTCAAACTGAGTTACACAATGATTATTTTTCTTTCTCATCGTCTGACTTGATTAATTCTGTTTTCAGTAGTAAAAGTTTATGGGAAATTTAAGTGGTTAATTCCCTAGAGGATTTTTGACTTTTTTTCTGTTGTCCTCAGAGGAAAAACATCCAAATAACAGATGCATGAATTTCTTTAATGATGAAAACAGTAGAATTTTTTAATTTTTTTTCATGGAAGATTGCTAGTAGTTCTGTTTATTTGCCTAACAATCTCTTTTCTAGACAAGTAAATTCACTTTCTGAAGCCCCTGCCAATGGAACTAACTAAAGAGCCATGTCTTAGCCCATTTGGGCTTCTTTCACATACTTCCTGGACTGGGTGACTTAAACAATAACCATTCATCCGTCACTGTTCTGGAAGCTGGGAAGTCCAGTATCAAGGTACTGACCAATCAGTTCCTGGTAAGAGTCGTCTTTCTGGTTTGCAGATGGCCACCATCTTCTTATATACTCATATGGTAGACAGAGATTATCTCTTCCATGTCTCTTCAGAGAAGGGCACTAAAATCACTCATGGGGCCTCTTTCATGATCTAACTACCTCCCAAAGGTCCCGTCTCCAAATACAATCGCAATGGGAATCAGAGTTCAACATATAACTTTGAGGGGAACATAAGCATTTCTTTTATAGCAGGCTATTCCTTGTAAAGTCCTTAGGCAAAGAAAACAAAAACAATGCCAAAAATTCAAATATCTCTAAGCAATTACAGAGAGTGACTTCAAGTATATACGTGCTAACTTTGTGCATTCATAAAGTTGGAAATACTGTTGGTCCTTGACAAACATGGGTTTGACCTGTGTGGGTCCACTTATATGAAGATTTTTTATAGTGTAGTGCTATAAATGTATTTTCTCTTCCTTATGATTTTCTTAATAACCTTTTCTTTTCTCTAGCTCACTTTACTGTAAGAATACAGTTTATTATATATATAACATACAAAATGTGTGTTAATTGACTGTTTATGTTATCAGTAAGGCTTTTTTCATTTTTTTAATGTTTTATTTATTTTTGAGAGAGAGAGAGAGAGAGATAGCATGAGCAGGGGAGGGTTAGAGAAAGAGGGAGACACAGAATCCAAAGACAGGCTCCAGGTTCTGAGCTAGCTGCCAGCAAAAAGCCCGACTCGGGCCTTGAACCCACCAACCGTGAGATCATGACCTGAGCCAAAGTCAGACGCTAAACCGACTGAGCCACGCAGGTGCCCCTCTGTAAGGCTTCTATTCAAGAGTAGGCTATTAGTAGTCAGGTTTGGGGAGAGTCAAGTGCTCTATGTGTATTTTTTATTATGCAGGAGGTCCATGTTCCTAACTCCTGCATATAACAATTATAGTTCTACACTAATAAATAGTTACAGTTTTGAGCTTAATAATATAGATCTCCCATTTATTTGCTGTATTTGAATTTCTGATTAGACTTCATGGAGTACATAATGTCAAAATAAATGATTCATTCTCAAGAGGGAAAAAGATCATTCTAGGGAAGTAAGAAAGTTTCTATATGCCTGCAGGTTGGCAATTAAATAACCTTTTTAATCTCCCCCCAAATACTTCAAAACCAACATGAAACACGTAGCATAGTAAGTACATTCTAGGTCCATCCATGTTGTTGCAAATGGCAAGAGCTCATTCTTTTTGTGGCTGAGTAATATTCCATTATAGATATATATGTCACATCTTATCCATTCATCTATCAAATGGACTGTTGGGTTGCTTCTATATCTTGGCTATTCTAAATAATTGTTCTGTAAACATAACCCATGGTGATGAAAAGTACAGCATAGGCATATAGTCAATAATACTCTAATAGCACTGCATGGTGACAGAGGATGACCATACTTACCATGGTGAACACTGGGTATTGCATAGAATTGTTGAATCACTATGTTGTACACCTGAAACTAAACTAACACTGTATGTCAATTACACTTCAATAATAATTTTTTAAAAAGAATTTTGAAAAACAACAACAGGAAACTGAGGCCGATGGTAGACCAGAAAATGAAGGCTATTTTTTATTGTGTTACCAATAACTCTGATTTGGGGCATTTAAATCTTTGATTTTCTTTTTTTCTCATATATTAAATGGAGTTACCAATAACATAATAGTTGTATGGTGCTGCAATGATAAATTAGAAATTTAATGGGTAACCTTAAGCAACATAATTCTATACCCTAAAGCCCTAGAATATAGAAGTGAGGTGAGGTTAATATTAATAATTCAAACTTCCTTGCCTTAAAGTCACTAAGGACACCTGGGTGGCCTAGTTGGTTGAGTGTCTGACTTTGGCTCAGGTTATGATCGCACCATTCATGAGTTTGAGCTCAACATCGGGCTTGCTGCTGTTAGAGTGCAGCTCACTTTGGATCCTCTGGTCCTCTCTCTCTCCTTCTCTCCCCCACACATGACCTTTCTCTCTCTCTCTCAAAAATAAAATAAACATTTAAAAATAAACATTTAAAAATAAAACCCACACTGATTCAGGGCCATAAGCTTCCAACCCAGTCAAGGAATCTCTATCTGACGAATGCTCAGAAATGAGTTCACACATCTTTTTCTGTCCTCATGCCATTCTTGTCTGTCACTTGAGAGGGACTGCTCATTACTGCCTTGATTACAGTCTACTGTACTTTTCATACTGTGAACCTTCGTGTGCTTGAATGCTCTGTCCCCTTTAGTGTCCTTGGTATTCAGAGCAATGAGGGAAACTTCTATTTCCATCTCTGCATCACATTCCTACCTGGGCCCTGAGGTAGCGCTCCATGGGCCTTGATTTTTACTGTGCTCCCCATGAAGGATCTTTTAGTTCCTGCCTTAGTCTTTTGTCTCTACAAGGTATCAAATCTTCTTCCTGAGCCCGGTTAGGAAATAAGCACCATCTCTTTATATCCTCAGGTGTGAAGCATGCACACTTCACTTCAGGGTTGTGTTATCACATGCATATCAACACATGCAGACAGATACTTGGACATCTCCATTCCCATGTATATATAAAACAACCAACTTGATTTCTAGAATAGGTTCAAGTGTGACTCTGTCACAAGATAAATGAAAAATAATTTCATAAATATTTATATGAAATATGTGAAACTGAGGGGGACCTGAGTGGCTCAGTTGGTTAAGCATCCAACTTCGGCTCTGGTCACGATCTCATGGTTTGTGAGTTCGAGCCCCGAATCAGGCTTGACAGCTTGGAGCCTGGAGTCTACTTCCAATTCTGTGTCTCCCTCTCTCTGCCTCTTCTCCGCTCATGAGCTGTCTCTGTTTCAAAAATAAATAAACATTTTAAAAATTAATAAAAATTAAAAAATTAGAAGAAATACATGAAGTTGTTGCTTGGACATAGAACATTCCTTGATTGTCTTGATTAGAAACAATTTATCTTTCAGTCCTTTGGTCCTGATGTATTGAAGACATGTGTAGGTATTATCCAGACTGATAGCGATGGGAGGCAAGGGTTGGACCCATCTATATTGTAATGTGCCACTTGGCTTACTTAGCACAGTGTTTGGCACCGATACCCATTAGCTAAGGGATAAACACAGATGAGCAAATGGAGGGACCCTCTCCTAGCACCAGCCAATTTCTTAATAACCTATTTGACAAGCAAGCACAAGTACGACAGAAGCACTTCCTAGATTTCTGCAGAGATTCCCAGAAACTGTAGTCGCAGTCCATTTGCTTAGAACTTTCTTTTCAAAACATTCTTATTTTCTCAGAGCAATTCATCTTTGTGATCTCTTTTGGTCCTCTCCAGCTCTGGTCTTCATCCCTTGCAGAAGTGCTGGAGAAGATTCTCCCCAGGGTGTTAGTGCAAAGCACAAATCCCTGGCCATCTGGACACTCAGGTCCCCTTCATGACTTTCTTACTACTAATATATGTATGTGACCATGTTCTAAAAATCTACCTGGGACTTGTCTTAATCAGGTGTGGTTGACACCATAGCAAACACGAAATGATTATCATGAAGGAAAAAGTTTATACTCACAGATCCCTAGAAACAGGAGGCATACAGAAACACCCAGATTGGTCAGGGGACAGAAGGAAGAGAGGGGAGAGCCCAGCCCAGAGCTTTTGTTGGGATTCTCGCAGGAAGGAATGGGTGAGGCAGCATAGGTACAATCCTAGGGAGGGAACACACTTCACAATTAGATTCAATCCCGGTCTTCCAGATGCTTTCAACTGAAACAAGTTGAAATAAGACATACATCCTGCCATACATACATGCACGAAGAGCATGAGGGGAGAGGTGTTCCGGGGTTTCTGAGGACAGATAGGTAACTTCTGGCTGGGGCCACCACAGAAGCCTTAAGCTCTGACAACCACCATCATGGGTCTTAGTCTGTTGAGGTTACCATTACAATGTACCACAGGCTGTGGGAAGTAAGCAACAGAAATGTATTTCTCACACTTCTGGAGGCTGTGAAGTTGAAGATCAAGGTGCTCGCTGATTCAGTTCCTGGTGCAAGATTTCTTGCAGGATTGCAGATGGCCACCTTCTCTCTACCTCCTCATATAGGAGACAGAGTGAGAAAGAGGGAGGGAGCGAGGAAGGGGGAGAGAGAGAGAGAGACCGACCAAGGAGGAAGTTCCTTGGTCTCTTCCTGTGAGATCATGAGGTCTCTGTCCTTCTGATCTTATCTAACCTTAATTTTCTCCCAAAGGTCCCATCTCCTAATATCATCACATTTGAGTTAGGGTTTTTGCCAGTGCGTTATGTGTGAATACTAACATTCATTCCATAACAACATGTGAACAACACCTCCTAGAGTTATAAGGAGCACCATTGTCACAATAATGTGTCTCTAAAGCACCCTTTAGCTCTGTTTTTCACAACATCGTTTTATTCCACTCATCTTCCAAAGCCCACTTAGGGTTCCAACTGCCCCCCCCCATTTCTTTAAACACACTTATTAAGAAGTAGATATCTTCCAGCACTGTGGCAGGTATTGGGAATGTATGGGTGAATACGTTACATCCCTGTTTTCGTTTGCAACCCAGAGAAGGAGGTAAATCTTACATGCAGTACAGTACCAAAGACACAGAGCATTAAGTCCAGACAAAGAAATTAATAATACAAAAGAGAAAATAATTCAATGTACCAGAAGAAGCTCAGAGAGCCTGCGTGGAAGGAGTGGAGTAAGAGTCCACAAAGAAAAAAGGTGCCTGGATGGCTCAGTCGGTTAAGCGGCCGACTTCAGCTCAAGTCATGATCTGACAGTTTATGGGTTTGAGCCCCACATCAGGCTCTGTGCTGATAGCTCAGAGCCTGGAGCCTGCTTTGGATTCTATGTTTCCTTCCCTCTCTCTTTGCCCTTCCTGGCTCATGATTTGTCTCTCTCTCCTTCAAAAATAAATTAACATTAAAAATAAAGAATTCACAAATAAAAAAGGATTTTTTTAATTTTTATTTTTTAATGTTTATTAATTTGGGGGGGGGGCATGAGTTGGGGAGGGGCAAAGAGAGGGGAAGACCCAGAATCAAAAGCAGGCTCCAGGCTCCAGGCTGCAGCCTTCAGGCTCCAGGCTGTCAGCCCAGAGCCTGATGAGGGGCTCCAACTCACCACCCATGAGATCATGACCAGAGTTGAAGTCAGATAATCATGACCTGAACCAAAGTCAGATGCTTAACTGACTGAGCCACCTGGTGCTCCAAGATAAAAGGAAGTTTTGAGGGGAATCTTGGAAAATGAACAAACATTTAATAAGGGTTTGTGAGGTGTGGACATTAAAACATTGAAGCAAGACCTGGAGATAGGTCATTGGAAGCCCTTTATGACCTTCCAAAGACTTTGCCTTTTACCCTAGAAAAAGTATGAGAAAACACTATGATTTAGAAATATGACTTGAGGGGCACCTGAGGTGGCTCAGTCAGTTAAGCCTCCGACTTCAGCTCAGGTCAGATCTCACGTTTGTGGGTTCGAGCGATGCGTCAGGCTCTGTGCTGACAGCTAGCTCAGAGCCTGGAGCCTGCTTCCAGTTCTGTGCCTCCTTCTCTCTGTGCCCCTCCCCCTCTCATGTTCTGTCTCTCTCTGTATCAAAAATAAATAAAACATTAAAAAAACATGATTTGAAAGGGGCACCTAGGTGGTTCAGTCAGTTGTGTCCAACTTCAGCCTAGGTCATGTTCATGAGTTTGAGCTGCACATCAGGCTCTGTGCTGACAGCTCAGAGCTTGGAGCCTGCTTTGGATTCTGTGTCTCCATCTCTCCCTGCCTTTACCCTGCTCATGGTAAAAAAATAAATAAACATTTTTTTTAAAAAGAAAAAGATAAACATGACTTGAGATGCAAGCCCAGAGAAATGGAGACAAGTTGGGTGAGAGCTGCAAGAAAGGAAGAATGAGGCAAGCCTAGAGTAAGCAGCAAGATGGATGTGGGGAGGGAACACAGGAAGAATTCATCAGGAACTATGTACGTGATTTACTGGGTGAATGAATGTGCATGTCAGGGGGATGGAGTGGGGGAGGTTATGATTTGGATGACTGAGTCTTGCCAGAAGTTCAGCTCTAGAGGGAAGGGGAGATACAGGGTGCAGTTCCTGAAGAAGAATGGTTTTTCAATGATTATGAAGTAGCCTGGTGTGTGGCCTATTGGACAGGAGAGAAGAAGGGAAAGGGTAGTTAATACAGGTTAGAAGAAGAAAGTGAAGGCATCAGCTCCCTTATGAAAATAAGAAAGTAGATGTAAAAAAGATGTGAAGAACTAAGCAGAAGACTGGGGGAGGGAAAACAGCTTCCTATGATACAGAAGGTGACTCAGTGAGGAGGAATGTACATTTAAATTGGTTGTAAGTTTATAGGGGCAGAGGGAGGACAGTAGGGAATTCACGTCTGGCAGACCTTTTTTTTTTTTTTTTTTTTGCCTACAGACTTAACAAATACCTGCTGAAATTGCAGGATTGATGGAGAAAGCACGTGTAATGTCTAAAACAACTGTGGACCGACCCTTGTGAAGGATAAAAGAGGGAGCTGAGCAGGGATGGTAGAAGGTTTGTCAAGTGGTACAGGGGGCACCACTGAGTTGGAATCCTCCAACTCCTGTGGCAACAGTATACACAGGTGGATAATCTCCTTTATTTGTTGCTCAGCAGCCAAAGGTATGAGTGGAGAAGATGCACGTCTGTTCATCACTGTCTATGAGTCGACAGGTGGACACAGGGGGGAAGGGTCTCTGGACACCAAAGTGCTTGCTGGTGAGAGTAATTTAGAAATTCACTATAGATTTAGACTGAAAAGAAAGAAAACCATCAGAAAAGAAATGAATTGCAAGAAAAGGAGGAAAAATTGAGGAACAAAGTCTCAAGAAGTTGGTGAGTAGGTCACCATCGGGGCATATAATGGCTGTAAGGATTGGAGATGTTTGTCAGATCTCTGGAATTTGCCATTCCAGAGATAAAGGTAATCCAAGGTCCAGGTTCAGCCAATCCAGGTGATTAACTTTAGGGTCAAGCTTAAGATCAGTTTGTTGGATGAGCATCCAAATGATGCAATCATAGGTGACCTTGGTAGGAATTGCGGCAAAAAATGAAGATTGTGAGTCATGCCAGCATGCTTAATGAGAGAGGTGTAGGATGAAATATAGGGTAGATAATGAAGAGATGAGCTTCTATTCAACTCAGAATTTACAAAGTATTATTCACAGATACCACTGTACTTAATCTTCCCAACCTGTGGCACAGACATGTTTATTAGTCTCATTTTACAGACAAAGAAACAGAGCTTGAAGTTGGGACTTATCAAACAAAAATCACTAAGCAAGGAGGTGACAAAGCTGGAATTCAAAATCACATTTTCTGACTGCAGATGTCTTGTTCTTTCCAAGATAATAGGCTATATTAGCAGAGATAAAATTTAACCTTTTAAGGTACACGTTTCATAGAAGTGCTCTAAAGATACAATGCCTTAATTCAAACAAAAGATGCCAAAGTATGCAATTTAAAGCCTGTAAGCTTATAAGAGATGCCTTTCCAGGAACTGCTGGCTAGAGAGAAAAAAAACGGTTTCCCTGTTTGTGCTGAAGAAAACAATGGCTTATGTACATGCATCAGTCATAACCCCTCCTCAGCTGTCCCAAGGTAGAGAGCAGAAATGACCTTGGGCCACACCATGGAGGCTGCTTGACTTTCAGTTTAACTCAACCACACTTGGATAAAAACGCCAGCTGAAGGGGTGAGAAACGAAGGGACGGAGCACCTCATGGGCTCCTTAATGTATTTCTACTTAAAAACAACATAAGGAAATGGTCTTACCATTCATTTCTCTCTCATGACTCCCATCTCCTCTCAAAGATAAGAGTACTGATAATCATCTACACAAAATGTTTCTGAAACACCAACTTTTCTGACAGCAAGAACAATGCCTGCTTTTAGACAACATTGTGATCATTTATTTCTTCTGTTTGACTCAGCGTGACTCATAAGGCAGGAAACTAAAAAAGAAGGGAAAAATAATTAATTCCTTTTTCCCACTAGCCTCTAATGTTTGCATCCAGATTTTATCCACAAAGGAATGAGATCTTTGGAGTCACTGGGGCTCTTTCTTTACCCAACAGTAGAGCCTGGAATATGGCAGACACACAAAATATGATGACTAAGTTACCCTTAGCCTAGTAACTGGCTGAGAGGATATCCATCTGACAGTGGGAGATACGAATACCCAAAACCATTTTCAAAGAGGTTAGATGAGGAAAAGAATGGATATCAAGATTCTAAAGAAGCAATTTCTTTCCTAAATACAAAGAGTGAACATTTGGAGGATTCAGGAAAAAGCCCTCCTTGCAGGCAGTACCTAATATGCAGATTGCCAAGAACTTGGATGGATAGGTCTACAGAGAGCAAGCCAGGAGAAAATTGGGATTACAAATATATGAAGATGCAAGCATGTCAAGTAAGCTACATCCAGTTCAGCTTTCATGAAGAGGGCTTGAGCTATAAAATCCAGTTCATGAAGTTCCTGAGGTTCTTGAGCACATCAGTGTGGGTTTGGGGGGAGGGGATGAGCTGACATGATAGGAGGTGGCAGTCAGATGCCTCCTGGCCCAGTTTGTGGGATTGAGTTCTCCCTGCTCAGCAGGGAATTCGCCTTTACTAAAAGAGATGAGAAGCTCTCCGGCCCATGGAGATGTCCAGCATGAGCAAGAACTTAGATGTCAGTAGTAGTGATGAAAAAAGTCTCAATACTCTGTGTGACTTAGACAGTGGAAGCAATCTATGTGGTACTGAATAAAGAGGCAGGGGGACTCTCTAAACAATGAGGGAGCAGTGGGGATAGCACCCACACGGTTGAGGAAAATGAAGGTGACAGCAACATATAGAGGTGCCATTGGATGACCATGCTTTACCAATCCAGTCCCATGGTGTCTGCAGCACAGAGACAACTGCCTGACAAGGAAAGAGCCCACAGACATTGGCCTACATAGAGCCACTTCCAATAGATACCATCTTGGACTTTCTAACAATGTGCTATCTAAGAGCAAGAATGGACACCGATGGGCATACGACCCTCAGGAACTCCTGTCCTGTAACTTAAATATTGACAAAAAACATGGACTGAGCAAATGCCTTGAGAGGAAAATCAGTGGACTTGAATAAAATCTAATTAACTGCAGAGTGTTCAGCCCTTGCCCCAGAACATGAAGTGGCTTTCTGACTCCCCTAGGCAACCCGTCAGCCACTTTGGCTGTTGACTCATGATCTATAGATTGCTAGCACCATTCTACAGACCACATGATTCTCTTTCATGTGGATTGCTTTGATCAATGATATTATGGCCCTGGAGAATCCAGTTGAGGACAGGCCAGGACCTGCCATTTTGGAACAAAATAGAGATAAAACAACTGTAGGAAAGTGGATGGACCTTGAGGGTGTCATGCTGAGTGAAGTAAGCCAGGCAGAGAAGGACAGAAACCATATGTTTGCACTCATAGGTCTAGCAGGAAAACAAGAGAGACCTAATGGAGAACCAGGGGGAATGGAGGAGGGAGAGAGAGTTGGGGAGAGAGAAGGATGCAGAACTTGAGAGACTATTGAATGCTGAGAATG